>NC_072378.2:51532500-51730000 GCF_028885625.2 Pongo pygmaeus
GCATATACACACATATGCATGTATATAATATTTTCTTTGTCCACTTGTTGATTGATGGGCATTTGGGCTGGTTCCATATTTTTGCAATTGCAAATTGTGCTGCTATAAATGTGTGTGCAAGTATCTTTTTCATATAATGACTTCTTTTCCTCTGGGTAGATACCCAGTGGTGGGATTGCTGGATCAAATGGTAGATCTACTTTTAGTTCTTTAAGAAATCTCCACACTGTTTTCCATAGTGGTTGTACTAGTTTATATTCCAACCAGCAGTGTAGAAGTGTTCCTTTTTCACTGCATTCATGCCAACACAGGGTATTTTTTAGTTTATTGATTATGGCCATTCTTGCAGGAGTGAAGTGGTATCACATTGTGGTTTGGATTTGCACTTCCCTGATAATTAGTGATGTTGGGCATTTTTCCACATGTTTGTTGGCTATTTGTTTATCTCCTTTTGAGAATTGTCTATTCATTACCTTAGCCCACTTTTTGATGGAATTGTTTGTTTTTTTTTTTTCTTGCTGATTTGTTTGAATTCTTTGTAGATTCTCGACATTAGTCCTTCATCAGATGTATAGATTGTGAAGGTTTTTCTCCCACTCCGTGTGTTGTCTGTTAACTCTGTTGATTATTTCTTTTGTGTGTGGAAGATTTTTAGTTTAATTAAGTCTTATCTATTTATCTTTATTTTTGTTGCATTTGCTTTTGGGTTCTTGGTCATGAAGTCTTTGCATAAGCCAATGACTAGAAGGGTTTTTCTGATGTTATCTTCTAGAATCTTTATGGTTTCAGGTCTTAGATTTAAGTCTTTGATCCATCTTGAGTTAATTTTTGTATAAGGTGAGAGATGAAGATCCAGTTTCATTCTTATACACCTGGCTTGCCAATTATCCCAGCACCATTTGTTGAATAGGATATCCTTTCCTCACTTTATGGGTTTTTTTTGTTTGTTTGTTTTACTTTATCAGAGGTCAGTTGGCTGTAAGTATTTGGCTTTATTTCTGAGCGCTCTATTCTGTTCCATTGGTCTATATGCCTATTTTTATACCAGTACCATGCTGTTTTGGTGACTATGGCCTTATAGTATAGCTTGAGTTGGTTTATGTGATGCCTCCAGATTTGTTCTTTTTGCTTAGTCTTGCTATGTCTATGTGGGCTCTTGTTTGGTTCCATATGAAAGTTAGGATCGTTTTTTCTTGTTCTATGAAGAATGGTGGTGGTCTTTTGTTGGGAATTTCACTGACTTTTGTAGATTGCTTTTGGCAGTATGGTCATTTTCACAATATTGATTCTACCCATCCATGAGCATGGGATGTGTTTCCATTTGTTTGTGTTGTCCATTATTTCTTTCAGCAGTGTTTTGTAGTTTTCCTTGTAGAGGTTTTTCATATCCTTGGTTGGGTACATTCTGAAGTATTTTATTTTATTTGCAGATTGTGAAAGAGGTTGAGTTATTGATTTGATTCTCAGCTTTGTCACTTTGTTGGTGTATGGCAGAACTACTGATTTGTGTGCATTAATTTTGTATCTGCAACTTTGCTGAATTCGTTTACCAGTACTAGGAGCTTTTTGAATGAGTCTTTAGGGTTTTCTACGTATACAATTTTATCATCAGCAAGCAGTAACAGTTTGACGTCCTCTTTACTGATTTGGATGCTCCATTTTTCTTTCTCTTGTCTGGCTAGTACTTCTAGTAGTATGTTGAATAGAAGTGATGAAAGTGGGCATCATTGTCTTATTCCAGTTCTCAGGGGAAATGCTTTCAACTTTTCCTTGTTCAGTATAATGTTAGCTGTGGGTTTGTCATAGATGGCTTGTGTTACCTTAAGGTATGTCCGTCTCATGCCAATTTTGCTGAGAGTTTTAATCATAAAGAGATGCTAGATTTTGTCAAATGCTTTTTCTGCAACTATCAATATGATCATATGATTTTTGTTTTTAGTTATCTTTATGTGGAGTATCACATTTATTGACTCGTGGATGTTAAACCATCCCTGGTAATGAAACCCACTTGATCATGGTGGATTATCTTTGATATGCTGTTGGATTCAGTTTGCTAGTATTTTGTTGAGAATTTTTGCATCTATATTCATCAGGATATTGGTGTATAGTTTTCTTTTTTTTTGTTATATCATTTCCTAGTTTTGTCATTAGGGTGATACTGGCTTTATAGAATGCTTTAGGGAGGATTCCCTCTTTCTCTATCTTTTGGAATAATATCAATAGGATTGGTACCAATTCTTCTTTGAATGTCTGATAGAATTGAGCTGTGAAGCTCTCTGGTCCTGGAATTTTTGTTGTTGTTGTTGGCAGTTTTTTAATTACCATTTCAATCTCACTGCTTTTTATTGGTCTGTTCAGAGATTCTATACCTTTCTGGTTTAATCAAGGAGGGTTGTATATTTCTAGGAATTTATTCATCTCTTCTAGATTTTCTAGTTTATGTGCATAAAGGTGGTTAAATAATATTTTGTATTTCTGTGGAATCAGTTGTAATATCTCCCGTTTCATTTCCAATTGAGCTTATTTGGATCTTCTCTCTTCTTTTCTTGGTTAATCTTGCTAATGGTCTATCAATTCTATTTATCTTTTCAAAGAACCAGATTTTTGCTTCACTTATCCTTTATATTTTTTTGTTTGTTTCAATTTCATTTAATTCTGCTCTGATCTTTGTTATTTCTTTTCTTCTGCTGGGTTTAAGTTTGGATTGTTCTTGTTTCTCCAGTTACGTGAGGTGTGACCTTAGATTTTTTATTTGTGCTTTTTCAGACTTTTTGATGTAGGCATTTAATACTATGAACTTTCCTTTTAGCACTGCTTTTGCTGCATCCCATAGGTTTTGATAGGTTGTGTCACTATTATCATTCAGTTCAGAGAATTTTTAAATTTCTATCTTGATTTTATTATTGACCCAATGATAATTCAGGAGCAGGTTATTTCATTTCCATGTATTTGCATGATTTTGAAGGCTCCTTTTGGAATTGATTTGCAATTTCATTCCACTATGGTCTGAGAGAGTACTTGATATAATTTTGATTTTCTTAAATATACTGACACTTGTTTTGAGGCCTATTATATGGTCTATCTTGGAGAATGTTCCATGTGTTGATTAATAGAATGTATATTATGCAGTTGTTGGGTAGAATGTTCTGTAAATATCTGTTAAGTCCATTTGTTGTAGGGTACACATTAAGTCCACTGTTGGTTGTTGACTTTCTGTCTTGATGGCCTGTCTAGTGCTGCCAGTGGAATATTAAAGTCCTCCACTATGATTGTGTTGCCATCTATCTCATTTCTTAGGTCTAGTAGTAATTGTTTTACAAATTTGGGAGCTCCAGTGTTAGGTGCACATATATTTAGAATTGTGATATTTTCCTGTTGGACTAGTCCTTTTATCATTATATAATGTCCCTCTTTGTTTTTTATAACTGCTGTTGCTTTAACATTTGTTTTGTCTGCTGTAAGAATAGCTAGTCCTGCTCACTTTTATGTCCATTTGCATGGATTATCTTTTCTCACCCCATACCTTAATTTTATGTGAGTCCACAGCAGAAACTTGGTTAGTGAATTCTTATCCATTCTGCCATTCTGTGTCTTTTAAGTGGAGCATTTAGGCCATTTATATTCAATGTTAGTATTGAGATGTGAGGTACTATTCTATTCATCATGCTATTTGTTGCCTGAATACCTGTTTTTTTTTTTTAATTGTGTTACCATTATATAGGTCCTGTGAGATTTATGCTTTAAGGAGGTTCTATTTTGGTATATTTCAAGGATTTGTTTCAGGATTTACAGCTCCTTTTAGCAGATCTTGTAGTGCTGACTTCTTGGTGGCGAATTCTCTCAGCATTTGTCTATCTGGAAAAGACTGTAACATTCTTTCATTTATCAAGCTTAGTTTCACAGGATACAAAATTCTTGGCTCATAATTATTTTGTTTAATGAGGATAAAAATAGGACCCCAATCCCTTCTATCATGTAAGGTTTCTGCTGAGAAATCTGCTGTTAATCTGAGAGGTTTCCCTTTGTAGGTTACCTGATTCTTTTGCCTCACAGATCTTATGATTCTTTCCTTCATCTTGACATTAGATAACCTGATGAGTATGTGCCTAAGTGATGATCTTTTTGTGATGAATTTCCTGGGTCTTCTTTGAGTTTCTTGTATTTGGATGTCTAGGTCTCTAGCAAGGCTGGGGAATTTTCCTTGATTATTCCCTCAAATATGTTTTCCGAACTTTTAGATTTCTCTTCTTCCTCAGGAACATCCATTATTCTTAGGTTTGGAAATTTAACATAGTCCCAAATTTCTTGGAGTCTTTGTTCATTTTTTAAATTCTTTTTTCTTTGTCTTTGACAGATTGGGTAAATTCAAAAGCCTTGTATTCGAGTTCTGAAATTCTTTCTTCTTCTTTTCAATTCTATTGCTGAGACTTTACAGCATTTCTCTAAGTGTGTCCTTGATCTCCAGAATTTGTGATTGTTTTTTATTTGTGCTATTTATTTCACTGATGAATTTTCCTTTCATATCCTGTATCATGTTTTTGATTTCTTTAAGTTGGATTTCACCTTTGTCTGGTGCCTCCTTGATTAGTTTAATAATCAACCTTCTGAATTATTTTCCTGGCAATTCAGAGGTTTTATTCTCATTTGGATCCATTGCTGGTGAGCTGGTATGATCTTCTGGGGGTGTTAAAGAAATTTGTTTTGTCATATTACCAGAATTGTTTTTCTGGTTCCCTCTCATTTGGGCAGACTATGTCAGAGGGAAGATCTGGGATTCAAGTGCTGCTGTTCAGATTCTTTTGCCCCACAGTGTGCTCCCTTGATGTGGTATTCTTCCCCTTCCCCTAGGAATGGGGATTCCTGAGAGCTGAACTGTAGTGATTGTTTTTCTTCTTCTGAGTACTGAGACTGGTAGTGGGGAGTTTCTGCAAAGAGTCCTGTGATGTGATCTGTCTTCAGGTCTCACAGCCATAAATACCAGCACCTGCCCCCATGGAGGTAGCAGGGGAGTGAAGTGGACTTTGTGAGGTCCTTGGTGGTGTTTTTGTTTAGTGTGCTGGTTTTGTGTTGGTTGGCCTCTGGCCAGGAGATGGTGCTTTCAAGAGCACCTTAGCTATGGTCCTATAAGGAGGATACAAACTTGCCCCAGGGACACCTGGTTAAACATTTAGCTTTCTCAGGCAGTGGGCAGGGTCATAGAGCTTCTACGAAATTATGACCTTTGGCTAGAGAAAGACCACCTGGTGGGGACAGGGATAGGCTCAGCCTCTCCTTGGGCAGGGCTTGCTGTGGCTGCTGTAGGGGATAGGTGTGTGGTTCCCAGTCCAGTGGATTTATATTCCCGGGGGATTATGGCTGCCTTTGCTGAGTCATACGGGTTGCCAGGGAATTGAGGGAAAGCCAGCAGTCACAGGCCTCACCCCACTCCCATGCAAACAGCAGTCCTAAAGGCCAATCTCACTCTCACCATGCCCCTGCAACAGCATTGATTCTATTTCCAGGCTGCTGGTGACCAGGGCTGAGAACCTACTCTAGACTGCCAGCTTCCCCGCTGAGAAAGCAAGCAGATTTCACAGTTTTTCCACATCTCAGGGAGCCTGCAGCAGCTATACAGTTCCTTCAAAGGGTCTGTGGATTCTCTCAGCTTTCCTGGTTTGTTCCTATGGTAGTTTTTGGAGCAAAAGTTCACAATGTGAGTCTCCACATGCTGCTGTGTCTGTCCGAACAGGAGCTGCAAGCTAGTCCTGCCTCCTATCCACCACATTAATACTCATCCTGAATCTTACTCCTGATCCTCCTTAACAACACAGCCATTCAGCTATATTCCCAAGCCAGAAATGTAAGAATCTTCTCATATTCTTCCAACTCTCACCCTCCTTGCCACATGCAATTTGTTATCAATTCCCTCTAAATATTTCTTTTGTATTTTTAATATTTTTAGCTCTATTGAGGTATAATTGACAAAATTATATGTATTCAAGGTATATACAACATGATATTTTGATATACCTCTACATTTTGAAATGGCTACCTCAGTCAAGCTAATAAATATATGCATGACCTAAGCTTTTGTGTGCATGTGATGAGACTGCTTAACATCTACTTGCTTAGTAAGTATAAATCTACATACTTGTTTTTGTCTTATTATCTGTTCAGTCTTATTACTTCAGTTCAGGCTTTCATCACTGTTGGCTGGACCACTTCAACAACCTCCTGACTGATACGGTTATTACACTATTGGAAGCAAGGAAATCAATCAAAACCTTTTGCAGCAGTTTAGGCTCATGATGAAGTCTGCCTTAACTAGGGTAATGACTTTGGGGATGGAGGATGAGGGAAGTGAGGCAGGGGAACAATGGAAGAAAACAGAGAATGTATGAAACAGTTGTGAAAAACTGGAAATTGAACTGACCAGAGAAATGCATGAGATTTCTTAGATAGCCTGAGATCCACTTGAAAAACTCTGATTCTCTAGTGGACCCATTCTGTACAAATGTGATACCTCTAGCAGCCCCTGTATAAGTGAAGAGAAGTGGGTGTTTAACTTTGTAATGGGTTAACATTTTTATGGATGTTGAGATGGGGTGAATATATTTTGCAAGTGGGAGGAACATGAATCTTTGGGGTCCACATGTCATACTACAGTAGGCAGAATAATGCCTCCCAAAGACATCCAGGTTCTAATTCCCAAAACCTTTGACTGTTTCTTCATATGAAAAAGGGGACTTTACAGGTGAGATTAAGAATCTTGAGATGGGGAGATTACACTGATTATTCTGGTAGGCCCTAAAAGTAATCACAAATGTCCTTATAAGAGGGAGGCAGAGAGATATTTGGCAGAAAAGGATAAGGAGATATGATGACTGGAAACAGAGGTTGGAGTGATATCCTTTGAAAATGGAGGAAGGGGTCATGAACCAGGGAACACTGGCAGCCACTAGAAGGTGAAAAGGCAAGAAATTTTTTCTCCACTCATAATTTCCAGAAGAAACTAGCCTTGCTAACACCTTGATTTTAGCCTGGTGTAACTGATTTTAGACTTCTGACCTCCAGAACAATAAGGGTATATTTGCATTGTTTTAAGTGACTAAGTTTGTGGTAATTTCTTATGGCATTAGCAGGAAAATAATGCAGGCTTAATTTAGGGTAGGGGTTTTAGCAGAGAGATGGGGAGATGGAAAAGAGGCATGAGAGTAGAGAATAATTGGAACAGAATAGTTAAAATGATAGTTTAAGTACTCAGCTTATTAGGGTAGAAGTGGAGATAGACAGGGACTGATAGGAAGAAAGTAGAAGGCTCAAGTGGTTAGAAAGCCTAGTCAAGACCAGAAGATTTTCTATTTCAATTGCAGTAGCTGGGTGAATAACTTATAAATTATATAAATTTACCTCATTTTAAAAACATACCAGCTGGGCGCTGTGGCTCATGCCTGTAATTCCAGCACTTTGAGAAGCTGAAGTGGGAGGATGACTTGAGGCCAGGAGTTCGAGACCAGTGTGGGCAACATAGTGACATGCCATCTCTACAAAAAATAAATTAATTAACTGGATGTGATGGTGCATGCTTGTAGTCACAGCTACTCAGGAGGCTGAGGTGAGAGAATTGCCTAAGCCTGGGAGGTTTAGGATATAGTGAGCCATGATTTGATTTGATCCCTAAAATCACCAAATATGGGTTGATACAGTTGTTAACAAAGTATTAAAAGTACACGCTTTGGTAAAATTTTGGAATACAGCAGCCCAATCTGTATTGGTATAGAGATAAAATAAAAAGTCCAGCTAGGAAAGCTGATAATTTACATTTTGATAGAAACAAATAGAATAATAAAAATCTGGTAACATATCTGCTCAAGTCCAAAAAATATTACAAGAAATCTACACTTACAGAGGCACACATGCATAAATAGTCAAGTATGTAATTAACTGGTAGACGGGTCATAGCAAGTTTAGGAACTGAAACACATCAAAGTCCATTTCATAACACTATTAGCAAATATAATATATTTTATTATTTTATACCCACATAGCAGGAAGCTAATGTTATTTGGAAACGATTCAAAAAGGTAGTTTAGTTAGATTTAGATATTAGTTATCTCACCCAAAATATCTATACCAAGACACATATTTAGCTATAGGCCATACTATTATAGTGTTCATGTCAGATTCATAAGAATATGCACATGCATTGTATTTATATGACATTTTCCTTGTTACTTACAGTATTACCTATGATTGCCCGTCTTCTTTTATCACAATTGGATGCTTAATTTATGGAGAAAGCTGCTGTCAGTTTTTTTCTGCATCTCTTCTTCTCTCCTCTGAGTTGTTATGTCCTTCTATTGCTGTGAACTTCATGTAGTCTGACTATAAACCCATCCAAAGGAAAACTTAAACAGCCTCATTGTCAGTTGGACTCTTTGCCTTTGTTCTATAAGCAATAAAACTATATGTCCCTGGCTAACTGTAAATAGAGAGGTTTAGTATTGTCCTTCTGGAGATAAACTACAATGGTTGATTTTTCCACATTGAATCATTTAATGGATTTTTTTCCACGTGATGGTTTTTTATATGCTAATGAAACATGTAAAGTGTGACATTAAATGGTATAAGGGTCTAAGTAGGACTAGCATGGTAAGATTAGAAAATTCTTTTCTAAGTTCTCATCCCTGTGATGCATTCAGCACATCAGTCAGTACAACCAAGTTGTCTTGAGCAGTCACTCATTTCAGTATTCCAACAATCATAGGAATAATACTGCCTAGCTATATCAAAAGCACATTTTATATTAGGGCACAGACTAATAAATTATAGTCCATGGGCCAAATCTGGCCAGTTTCCCATTTTTGTGAATGCAGTTTTACTGAAACAAAGCCACAACTATTCACTTGCGTATTGTCTGTGGCTGCTTTTAGGTGTACAATGACAGAGTTCAGTAGTTGTGCCAGGGACCTTATGGTCTGCAAAGCCTAAAATATTTACCTGGCCCTTTAAGAAAAAGCTCACTAACCCCATATTTGAGTCAAGTATGTATATAATACAGATATAGTGTCTTACTTTGAAATGTATCTTAAATGTTCTGAGTTAATTTTCATTTCAAACTTTCTCTTGTTTTCATAAATTATTTAAGTGTCCTAGGAACTCCAGTTTCAGTATCTAAACTTCATTGTGCCTTCTTGACAAAATATGCATTCTGACTTTGGTTCAAAAACAAGGTTTCTGTTTCTATAATACACTGCTTTTATTTTAGAGATTTTTATAATGTGAATGCCATACTTGCCTCTTGACACTTGTACTATAATGAAATTTTATTTTATGTGTGGTTTCCAAACCAAATTCAAATCATTTGAGTTTTGAATTCATAAATAACAGAGCCTATGCTGTGGGGTTTTATTAACAGTGGTGACCTCTCTAATGCCACTTTTAGGAATTGTCTGAGCTTTGGACTCATCACTTAGTTGCAATATAAACTAACTTGCCTTATTTCCAAAATGAAACTATTAGTTGCTTATGTGCAAGGATATGAAGCACCCTGGGCTTCAGAGTCTGTGCTCTTGACTTGTGTATGTTGAACTAGCCTTGTATCCTAGGGATGAAGCCGACTTGATAGTGGTGGTAAGCTTTTTGATGTGCTGCTGGATTTGGTTTGCCAGTATTTTATTGAGGATTTTTGCATCAATGTTCATCAGGGATATTGGCCTGAAATTTTCTCTTTTTGTTTCTCTGCCAGGTTTTGGTATCAAAAGGATGCTGGCATCATAAAATGAGTTAAGGAGGAGTCCCTCTTTTTCTATCGTTTAGAATAGTTTCAGAAGGAATGGTACCAGTTCCTCTTTGTACCTCTGGTAGAATTTGGCTTTGAATCTGTCTGGCCCTGGGCTTTTTTTGGTTGGTAGGCTATTAATTACTGCCTCAATTTCAGAACTTGTTATTGGTCTACTCAGGGATTCAACTTCTTCCTGGTTTAGTCTTGGGAGGGTGTATATGTCCAGGAATTTATCCATTTCTTCTAGATTTTCTAGTTTATTTGCATAGAGGTGTTTATAGTATTCACTGGTGGTAGTTTGTATTTCTGTGGGATCAGTGGTGATCTCCCGTTTATCATTTTTTATTGTGTCTATTTGATTCTTCTCTCTTTTCTTTATTAGTCTTGCCAGTGGTCTATTTTGTTAATCTTTTCAAAAAACCAGCTCCTGGATTCATTAATTTTTTGAAGGGTTTTTGGTGTCTCTATCTCCTTCAGTTCTGCTCTGATCTTAGTTATTTCCTGTCTTCTGCTAGCTTTTGAATTTTTTTTCTCTTGCTTGTCTAGTTCTTTTAATTGTGATGTTAGGATGTCGATTTTAGATCTTTCCTGCTTTCTCTTGTGGGCATTTAGTGCTATAAATTTCCCTCTAAACACTGCTTTGGCTGTGTCCCAGAGATTCTGGTACATTGTGTCTTTGTTCTCATTGGTTTCAAAGAACTTATTTGTTTCTGCCTTAATTTCATTATTTACCCAGTAGTCATTCAGGATCAGGTTGTTCAGTTTCCATGTAGTTGTGCGGTTCTGAGTAAGTTTCTTAATCTTGAGTTCTAATTTGATTGCAGTGTGGTCTGAGAGACTGTTTGTTATGATTTCTGTTCTTTTGCATTTGCTGAGGAGTGTCTTACTTCCAATTATGTGGTCAATTTTGAATAAGTACAATATGGTGCTGAGAAGAATGTATGTTCTGTTGATTTGGGGTGGAGAGTTCTGTAGATGTCTATTAGGTCCACTTGATCCAGAGCTGAGTTCAAGTTCTAAATATCCTTATTAATTTTCTGTCTCATTGATCTGTCTAATATTGATGATGGGGTGTTAAAATCTCCCACTATTATTGTGTGGGAGTCTAAGTCTCTTTGTAGGTCTCCAAGAACTTGCTTTATGAATGTGGGTTCTCCTGTATTGGGTGCATATATATTTAGGATAGTTAGCTCTTCTTGTTTCATTGATCCCTTTACCATTATATAATGCCCTAATTTGTCTTTTTGATCTTTGTTGGTTTAAAGGCTGTTTTATCAAAGACTAGGATTGCAACCCCTGCTTTTTTTTTTTTCTTTCCATTTGCTTGGTAAATATTCCTCCATCCCTTTTTTTAAGTCTATATGTGTCTTTGCACATAAGATGGGTCTATTTGTTTCCCCAAGATTCACATATTTTATAAAAGGAGAGTTCTAAACATCTGTTTCATATTGGACTGTGGGTCACCGTTAACCTGTGGCAGGAAGCACAGGGTGCTCATAGGCCCACTTGTCTGCACACAATACTGTCAGGCGTGAAGTGAGGAAAGTTGGGGTAAAAGGACCTCTGGCATGAGGAAGTAAAAGGGAGATTTTTTTTCCTCCTGAAGCGTGGACAAGCCACCCTCTGGTGAGTATGCTGCTTTTGTACTCATAGAATATGTACTTTTTTTCCTCGACTTATGAAGTGGCACCCATATTGAATACAAATTAAATAGACATGGCTCTTGCAAGTAGTCAGTGAACTCTCTCTCCCAGGGCACCATGGTATTTGGTAAGTTATTTCCTGCAGAATGGCAGCTTAAATCCTAGATAATTTAGACCCTTTTATGCAGATGAATTTGTGTTGCCATCCCCCCTCCACTGCTTTTTAGAACAAAGATGATGGAAATTTAATTCTGTGAAACAAAAATAAAAATAATGGTATAAGTTAAATGCATTCAAATGCTCAGCTGTTTTCATTTCATTGGGTTTTGAGGAGATTTAGCAATACTGCCCTAGGCAGATGACAAATTCGGAGAGGATATGAAACTGCTTGTATAGATTATTTTGTAAGAGTTAGAATACCTAGTTGTATTTACCAAGGAAAAAGTTTAGTTAGGATTAAAGTTGCAAAGCTTCCTGTTTTAATGAGAACTAAAAGTGAAAGACCCAGACAGGGGCCTTGTGACTCCCCAAGAGTGCAGTGGGATTCTAAGTTGCTTGTGAAGGATAGGTTCAAGATGCTTAGCCTTCCCTTTCTATATTTTTATCAATGGACATATGTAATCACTGAGCTTGCTCCCCTCCCCATCCCACTCTCTAGCCCACTGTTGAGCACCAAATCAGGTTAATGGAGCTTCTACTGTTTTTGAAAATGGCCCAAAAGACCTGGTTAGGAATTTTATGACTATTATCTCTTTAGGTTTATTTTGTGTTTTACTTGAAAATATCTATTCTATTAAATCAGGTGGTGAGTGATATTACCCATGTTGTTCTGTCACTTGCTAGAAATAGCTCAAGATGCTCTTGGAAGCAGCCTAATTACTCAATGTATCTGCATTCCGATGTTTGGGTTGCAATCTGAGCACCTTTGTGCCATCCGTGAAAGGCTCTTCAGCTCTTCTAAATTTACTTGCTTTCAACCCTCGCCTCTGGTGCCTCAAGAAGATGGGTTAAGAGCCAGCCAGTCTAGGAATAAATACCTGGTTTGTTCCTTAGTCTCATCTGTATAAAATGGGAATTAGAATAATAGTATTAACTTCATTAAATTATACAATAAATAAATAGGATCTTAGAAGTATATCTGGCACACAGTTCCATACTGTATGTTCCTAAAGAGCTAGTCCTAGATGACAAAATAAGAGTTCCCTCTGAAATGTGAAATGCCCAGTGACTGGGCAGAATAAGTAATTATAGTAATGCTAGTTATTATTATTAAGCTGAATGTCAATGTAAATATTTTTAACTTCACTCTGCTCTTATTATTATTCTTCCTTTTTTTCTTATTTTATTTTCTTCCCCTTTTAATCCTTCAGTCTTTCTTAGAACCCTTTTGCAACTCATCTTCTAAGAGTTGTGTCTGGTGTATTCCTGTTCAATTATCTCTTTATTCACATGTCATTCATTGTGCCCATTGTCATCTCATTTCCTAGCTAGACCTCAACACTGGCAATAATCTACTAGGCAATGTATAGCAATGGCATTGTTATTCTTAATGGTATTCCAGAATGGTATGTTAATAAGCTCAATATATATACGTGTGTGCTGAGTTAATTTGAGTCCTGAGATCCTTCAGAATATGAAGATGGGAGAACCAGAGCATAACTCCAAGCCGTCAGGTATGTGTGGGATTTTTCATTGTATTTTTTTTCAATTTCCATTAGGTTATATGTTTTCTTAAATGAAGACTAGCCAATCAAGCTGGTGTTATGTGAAGACTCTTAATAGCTACCCCAATCACTCTTTCTACTCTTTACACCCACTTTACCTAGACCCTATTTGGATATATTTATACACATATTTTCAGCCTCATCTTGGCACTGGCCAGGTGTCTGAGTCCTTGAACAACCAAAAATTACACCTTAAGCTCCATGTTCCCCTATCAGAGCAGTACCCTGAGGGCTGCTGTAAAGACCCTATTTTGCTGTTTTGAGCTTTTTTGGTTTTAGAGAAAGAATAATTTCTAAGGCATCACCCTGACTGCAGGTGAAAGCTTATGATTTTCTCCAGTTCTGCCAGTTGTTTTAGTTATTTAATCTGCAGGCTGTCATATCCCACTTCCACATTTAAAGTCTCAAGCAGGTAGTTGATCTTTTCCTGATCTCAAGGATATCTCCAGAATCATTATTTTAGTGGCTCATGAACCATTTTAGCTCATGATGGGCTGTTTGCTTCTGTTTCTAGGAGAGAGGGTACTAGTTGAACAATAACTGCAAATATTCTCGCTAACATGTATCATTGTTTTTTCAAGAAGGGAGCAGAATGTAAATATTTTAAACTTTACAGGTCATACGGTCTCTGTTACAACTATTCAACTCTATTATTTTAGTATGACTGTAATTTTAAATAAATGGGTGTGGCCATGCTCCAATAAAACTTTTTATTAACAAAAGAGGCAGATAGCAGAATTTGCCTCATGGTTTGCCAACTCCTGATTTATACTAACACCTTGAACTATAATTAGCTGCACACTTGCTTGTGCCAGGCACAATACTAAATGCCTTACATGCATTAATTCATTTAATTCTCAGAACAACTTTGAGAGATAGGTGCTCTTTTATCATAATATCTCAAGAAAACTGAGGCACAAAAATGCACAAAGAAGTTTAGAAAGTAGCTAATTAAATGACAATGCTAGGATTTAGCCCAAGTACATTTAACCTTCAAATCTAATTTCTGTCTGCTATACTCTGCTAGTTTGTATTACATATAATTCCAAAGTATTATTTGGTAAGTGATGAATGAGTGCATAAAAAATTGTGATTCAAATTATCTGCTAAAAATATTTTATACTCAAATAGGACTGCAATACACAATCTAATGTTCAATTACGTATTATCCTATAATTATTGGAGTATGTCACAACTTGAAACCAGACCCGACCTAGACAAATTATTTCAAACAGAAAGGGTTTTTGCAATAAATTAGAATAATTACCTAGAAGGTGCTGAGAAGGAAGATGTTTTGTGAATAAGGCTCTGCCTCTTCTAGAAATGACAGTATTGTACACAAGGCTGATAGAAAGCACAAGTCTCAATAGCCAGTAGTCAGAAACAGAGCTTTAAGGTAAGGGTGGCTGGCCAAAGAAATGGAGATCAAACAACAAGTAGTTTTTTCCCAGTCACAGAAGTAGATTCAGGTCTCCAATCTCCAGAAGAACTAGAAAAGGAAAAATTATCTTTTGTTGGAGGATTTTGAGGTATTCTGCAGCTTAAATTTATTTAGGAAGTTAAAAATAGAAACTAAGACAGAAATCTGTGTCAGAATGAGATATGGTGAGGTCTAGGTCTACTAGCTAGTTATGTAAGATATTGAACCATAGAAAGTAGAGCTAGGGATGTTTAATAACTTTCTTCCTTAAGGAAAGGTAGTCCAGAGAGCAGGACAAGGAGGAGCATATGAATAGGGAACCATGTGGAACCAGCTGTAGATAAAATTATGCAGGGACTAAGATACCAAACTAGGTCTGACCAAAATATTGACTCCTACCAGTATATAAGCTCCCGAAGGTTAAGAAAAGATGACTTCCTTAGCATAGCACTAAGGTCTACATGGCAGAGTTTCAGGCTCTAAATGCATACTCAATAACATTTATTGATTGATCTATTAAAAAAAATATCTAAGAAAATATGGAGCAACTAGTACCTGAGTTTTCTATCTCCTCTTTGCTCCTTCATCACTTTTGCCATTGCATACTTGATTTTTGCTGATTCAATTTTACTTCAGTGTCCAAATTTGCATTGCAGAGAGTGCCACCCTTCTGAATATCCTGTGCATCTGGGAAAAGTGTATATGCTTGCCTTCATCTATTTTGGCTGCTCTAACAAAATACCATAAATTGGTTAGCTTACAAACAACAAAGATTTATTTCACGTAATTAATATGTGTCTCACAGGTTGGATATGTAGTCATTTCATAATTATTCATTTAAAAATATATTTTAGGCCGGGCGCGGTGGCTCACGCCTGTAATCCCAGCACTTTGGGAGGCCGAGGCGGGTGGATCATGAGGTCAGGAGATTGAGACCATCCTGGCTAACATGGTGAAACCCCATCTCTACTAAAAATGCAAAAAATTAACCGGGCGTGGTGGCAGGCGCTTGTAGTCCCAGCTACTCGGGAGGCTGAGGCAGGAGAATGGTGTGAACCCAGAAAGCAGAGCTTGCAGTGAGCCGAGAACACGCCACTGCACTCCAGCCTGGGCAACAGAGCAAGACTCCGTCTCAAAAAAAAAAAAAAAAAAATTCTAATTTACATCATGATTTTTGTCTTTGATCTATGGATTATTTAGAAGTGTGCTTATTAAATTTCAAACATTCAGGGATTCTTAATTTTTAAATATTTTTGTGATTCAATTGAACTGCAGTTGAAGGTCATGCACTGTATGACTCCAATCTTTTGGAGTTTTTTGTGTTTTGCTTAATGACCCAGGATAAATTCACTATTGTAAATATTTAATATATACTAGAATATGGTTGACTGATTCAAAAAAATTTTTTTAGGTTCAAGGGTATAGGTGCATGTTTGTTATCTAGGTAAATTGCATGTCATGGGGGTTTGGTGTACAGATTGTTTCATCACCCAGGTAATAAGAATAGTATCCAATAGGTAGTTTTTGCTTCTCACCCTCCTTTCACCCTCCACTTTCAAGTAGGCCCCGGTGTCTATTGTTCCTTTCTTTGTGTCCATGTGTACTCAATGTTTAACTCTTGCTTATAACTGAGAACATGTGGCATTTTTTTTTTGTAGAAAATGTTTTCTGCAGTTTTGGCTGAAGCATTATGTATGTTCATAACTCACATTTGTTCATTTTGTTTGAACCTTGTGATTTTTGTATTTGACTGGAGCATTTAGCCTATATTTATTGCTAATATATTTGGGCTTATGTATATAATTTATCTGTGTTATCTGTCTTGCCTACTCTATATTTTTCTTTCTGTCCTTACCTCCTTTTCTTTCTGTCCTTACCTTCATCTGGAAAAAAAAATATTTTTCTTTTACTAGTTTATAGGTTATGGTTCTTTCAGTGCTTATTCTGGAAATTACAACACACATTTTTAACTTGTCAAGGTTAAAAGTTAGTCATTGCCTTCGCCTTCCATCCTTACAATACAAGTTACTTCGGAAGATTTAATGTCATGTATGCCTCTCCTGACTTATTATTGTTATGTGTTTTTCTTCTATGTTGGCATATTTAAACTCTAAAATTTTCTTATTGTTTCATTTAGTATTTATTTAGGGTTCCTCCTACATATTCTTCAATCTTTACTGTCTGTTTGTTATCTCCAACCCATTCCTTCCACCTAAGATCACTTCTGCCTGAAATATGTTTATTAGAATATTTGCAAGTATGGGTTGCTGGTGCTAAACCCTTTGTCATTTTGGAGGAAAGGGAATATCTGAAAATGTCTTCACGTCTCTCTCATTCCTAAAAGATATTTTTGGTAGACATATTCTGTGTTGTCAACTATCTCTTTAAGCACATTAAGGATGTCATTCCACAGACTTCTGGCAACCATTTTGTTATTTAAAATGCAACGGTCAGTCTGTCACCCCCTCCCTTTTTTTTTTTTTTTTTTTAGTTAGGGCTACTCTCTTCAGTTTAGTTCTTTATTTATAGTATATTTTGGTTCATTTCATATTGTTAATCAATTTTGGAGTATCCCCACCCCATCCTGCTTGATTCTAATTATTATTATTTTTTTAATTATACTTTAAGTTCTAGGGTACATGTGCACAACGTGCAGGTTTGTTACATATGTATACATGTGCCATGTAGGCATGGGCAAAGACTTCGTGTCACCCCTTTCAAAGACAATCTGTGTTTTTTGTTGTTGTTTTAGATTGCTTTTAATACTTATTCTTCACTTTTTTTGGTTTTGAAGTTTTATAATGTGTCTAGATGTAAATTTATTTTCTTTATCTTGTTTTGGGTACCCTGTGTGCCTGAATCTGTGGATTATTTCTGGTAAGTTCTTCGGCATTTTCTCTTCAAATATTGCCTCTGCCACATGTTTTCTCTCAGCCCCTTCTGGGGTTCCAATGAATTGTATGTCAGACCTTTTCACTCAAAACATTATCCATGTCTCTTAATTTCTGTTTCATTTTTTCCTCTCCTTCTTGCATTCTGGATAATTACTTCTGTTCTACCTTCGAGTTTGCTAATTCTCTCTTCAATTATGTCTAATCTTTGCAAAAATTCATTTTTGAGTTTTACATTTTAGTTATTTTTCATTTTTCAAATTCATTATTTGACACATCTACAGTATTATTTAAAAATAGCTATGGTTTCCTAGGAGAAAATGTAGGTTTATCTATTATTTCTTAAAACACAGAAGACATCATTTTACACAGTTGTTTAAATCTTTGTCCAATAATTCCAATGTCACGTTTTGACTATTCTAATGTCTAATACTTTGGTGAGCTGGTTTCTGTTTTCTGTTGCTACTGTTTCCTGCTCATGTTGCCTCATTGCTATGCTTACTTATTTTTACTCTGCATAGTTCATTTTCTTATATTATTTACAATATCTTTCAGCATTAAAATGAAGAGTTATATTTTATCAGAGAGGGCTTCCATTATCTTCTGTCAGGTGCCTAATAGCATACCTGTTTAGGGCCACTTCAAACTAATTTTATTTCATGGCTTAGGTTTTCCTTTTTTGTGGAGGGGGAGTAAGATTTTGTGTTACAACACCTACTGAAGACGTACAGTTACTCACAGACTGCCCTCCCCCAAATAGTCACTGAGAGATGGGGAGTTGAGATCTTTACGTCTGGTGTATTTTTTCACTGATGATATAGCCCTGTGAAGTACCAGCGCTAAAGGAGAAAGAGTCTCCTTGGCTAGATCCTGGCTTTTGACCATCTTGTGGACCCAGACAGACTAGAAAACTAGTTTGTCAAATTCAGCAAATGCCTCAAGGCAAAAGTGGCTTTATTTAACTCTCTGGGTTAGAGGTTTTGTGTAGATTTTGGCCTGCTAAATTGTTTTTGTTGTTGTTGTTGTTGTTGTTTGTTTGTTTGCTGTTTTCAACTTTTAAGTTCCAGGGTAGATGTGCAGGATGTGCAGGTTTGTTACATAGGCCATGGTGGTTCATTGCACAGATCAGCCCATCACTCAGGTAATAAACCCAGCATCAATTAGCTGTTCTTCCTGATGCTGTCTCTCCCCCCTCGCCACAGGTGCTCAGTATGTGTTGTTCCCCTCTATGTGTCCATGTGTTCTGTTCTTATTGTTCAGCTCACACTTATAAATGAAAATATGCAGTGTTTGGTTTTCTGTTCCTTCATTAGTTTACTGAGAATATTGGCTTCCCACTCCATCCATGTCCCTGCAAAGAACATGATCTCATTCCTTTTTATGGCTGCATAGTATTCCATGGTATATATGTACCATATTTTCTTTATCCAGTCTATCATTGATGGGCATTTAGGTTGATTACATGACATTGCTATTGAAAATAATGGCTGCAATGAACATATGCATCCATGTATCTTTATAATAGAATTATTTATATTTTGGGGGTTATATATCCAGTAATGGGATTGCTGGGTCAAATAGTATTTCTGCTGCTAGGTCTTTGAGGAATCATTTGGCCTGCTAATTCTATATTAACTTGTTCATGCTTTGAGGCCTTTAAGATGATTTATATATATGTATATATATATATATATATCCTATATATATCTCATATATAAAAGACATATGAAATATATATATCCCATATATATCTCATATATAAAAGATATATGATATATATATATATCCCATATAGATCTCATATATAAAAGATATATGATTATATATATATATATATATATAACATTTATATTTAGTTGTTTCTTTGGAGGGAAGGGTCAGTGGATGTTCTCAATAACTTAATTCATTATATTATAGAAACTGCTTTATTCTGATTGATGTTATATATATATTTATATTTATATTTGAACTGTCTTACTCTAGAATTAATATAAGGTAGTTTAACTTAGTTTTGTTTGATTTATGTGCATCTTATTTAGTTAACATGCTTACATTTATTTTTCAATTAATTAAAAAATCTTCAAATTTTCAGCAGATTTTTTATGGACTTTCTTATTTTAAAATCCTGTCTTAAACCTATATACCTATGTTGCTTTTCTACCAAGCAGTCTTGATACCAGCACATAGGAAAAGCATCAAAGAGAGGGATTGTAGCAGGTCCTTTTATGATTTATCTTAACTCACAATCATAGATGGAAATTTTATATCAAAGCGAATAAAACAAAATTAACAGAAAAGTATTGGAGAGCCTGTCTAAATAATCTCTCTAGCGGTAGCCATGATATAACAGATTAGAAAGACTCAAGGGTCCTGGGACAGAAGGTGTGTACAGACATCTTTCTAAATCCATTACCTTATCCTTTGTCAGGGCCGTGTGTTTCAAGTTAGTGTTCATGAATTTTCTTAAATTTTTATTATATCTTCCTGTGGGTTTTAATGCTGAAAGATGACATTTAGAAATTATACAATCAAATAATACTGGAAAGGATTTAGAAGTAACGACTGGAGGGTGTGAGCATCTCTCTCTTATGTAGCTCTAGTGGAGAGAACACTGGCTTTCAAGATGGAATGCTTGGGTTTACCCATCTACTCTATGACTCAGTTTCCTCATTTTAAAAATAGGAATATTAAGAGTATTTATCTCAGAGCTGTTTGAAGATTAAACGAGTAAATATATGGAATGTGTGCCAGGCAGGGTGGCTTACGCCTATAATCCCAGCACTTTGGGAGGCTGAGATGGGTGCATCAAAACCAGCCTGGGCTGGGCAACATGACAAAACACTGTTTCTACCAAAAAATACAAAAATTAGTTGGGTGTGGTGACACACCCCTGTAGTCCCAGCTACTTGGGAGGCTGAGGTGGGAGGATGGCTTGAGCCTGGGAGGCGGAGGTTGCAGGTTGCAGTGAGCCAAGCTCGAGCCACTCACTGAAGTCCAGCCTGAGTGATAGAGCCAGACATCACAAACAAACAAACAACAACAACAACAAAAGTGTGTGTGTGAGTATGGAATGTCTTTAGAACTAAGCCTGACAGTTGATGAGTGCTGTATGAACGTTTTCGAAGCACAGTGGAGGCTGAGTGAAAATACAAATACTGCAAGAGAGGTAACACATTGACGATGTTCCCATTAGCAGGTCCTTTTTAGGGAGCAAGGGCCAACAAGGATGGAGGGCACGAAATGCCTAAGGGATGGAAATGAGAAAGGAGTTTAGGACAAGGGTGCAGGGGTGCTGCTCTTAGCTCAATTTACATTTAGTTCAGGGATATTGCTTTTTTTTTTTTAGCTGCTCTGTTTCTCAGTTACATAGGCCTAGTTCTCTTTTGTAGAAACCAATGAGTATACAGACTGGTTTTTCTTTTAAGCAAGGAATATATTAAGTAAGGTTGAACATGAATTGTTATTGTGCCACAAGGGGAAAAGAACTGATTCGATTTGATTCTCAAGTGTATTCCTACATTGAATAATAATGACATTATCATTTAATTATTTAGACTTTAGCTTCATTCGCATATGTAGTTTGGGACCATTTAGAAAAAACCTAGAAAGAACAATATTCTGTTTTTATTGTAGAACCCCACTGTTAAATATCTCACAGGCTAATGTTTAATCGCATTCTTAGTCTTGCACAGTTCTTGATAATAATTAACCTGAAATAACTACTTCCATACGTGAGTTGGGGACACATTTGCTTTTGTTGTTTCAATTTCCTTTCTCAGGAAGTTAAATGGTTAAAACTTGCAGATCTAAATTGTCCGTGAATAGCCATAAGAGGAAAAAGCCCATGAAAGATAGAGATGTGGAGGTTTGTATATATTTGCTAATACAAACCCAAACATTTATTATACATTTAAAGACTATATTTAAATGCATGTTTCTTTTTAATATCATATGACTAGAATATTTCAAGTTTGAAAGTCTTATGCTCCACTATGAAGAGTCTTTTTCTTGTTTCTGGTGACTAAAGTCAAAAGAATCTAAATTTAAGGCCTCTCATTAACGGTAACTTAGATGAGTCAAGTAGCAGGTCTACAACACAAGGCTTGTGTGTGTGTGTGTGTGTGTGTGTGTGTGCACTCGTGTGTATAAAACCATTTTATTTATTGAGGTATGATTGACATGTAAAAAGCTGTAAATATTCAATTTATACAACTACTTGACTTTGGGGATAAATATACACCCATAAAACTGTCACCACCATCAAGGACATATGAGTATTCGTCACTTCCTAAAATTTCCTCCCTCCCCTTTTATTATTGTTATTATTACTATTTTTATGGTAAAAACACTTAACCTAAGATCTATTCTATTAGAGAAGTTTAAGTTTATGACACAGCATTGGCTATAGGTACTATGCTGTGTAGTAGATCTGCAAAACTTATTTATCTTGCATTACTGAAACATTGTACCCTTTGGCCATCACCTCCCCATTTCTCCTTCCCCATCCCCTGACAATCACAATTCTGTTCTGTGCTTCTGTGAATTAGACTATTTTAGATTCAACAGATGAGTGAAATCATACAGTATTTGTCTTTCTGTGTTTGGCTTATTTCACTCAGTATAATATATTCCATGTCCATCCATGTTGTCATAAGCGGCAGGACATCCTTTTTTAGAGCTAAATAGTGTTCCATTGTGTATATACACTACATTTTTTTCATCCACTCATTCATTAATGGACATTTAGGTTGTTTCCGTATCTCAGCTATTGTGAGTAATGCTGCAGTGAACATAGGAGTACAGATAGCTCTTTGAGATCCTGATTTCAGTATCTTTGAGTAAATATCCGGAAGCAAATTGCTCGATCATACGATAGTTATATTTTTAATTTTTTGAGGAATGTTCATACTGTTTTCCATAATGGCTATACCAATTTACAATCTTAACACTAGTAAATGAGTATGAGGGTTCTCTTTTGTCCACATCCTCATAACACTTATGGGTTTTTTTTTTTTTAGATTATAACCTTCCTAACAGGCGTGAAGTGATATCTCATGATTTTTATTTGTATTTTCCTGATGACTAGTGATGTTGAGCACCTTTTTGTATACCTGTTTGCCATCTGTGTCTTCTTTATATAAATGTCTATTCAGAACTTTCACCGATTTTTAAATTGAGTTATTTGTTTTTTTCCTATTGAGTTGTATGAATTCCTTATATATTAAAAGTATTTATATTATTCCTTATAGTTTAAAAGTATTTTGGTATGCATATAGAATGAGGAAAATATTCTCCTCTCCTTTTTACATATGAGACTTTCTAATATCAATAGGATTAATTATTTCTCTTGAGGTATGTGTTTTTGTATGCTTAATGGATATGGTCTCATCTCAACATGACAGTAGCTTCTACTTTTTCTAGGGGGAGATGTATTCATGCATCAAGATAATGTAAGTTTACTTTTGTGATGTTAATAACTGCCCCCATTTTTTGTTAAACCTGTGTCATTATGTTACTATTTTTAGATTTTTATTTCAGAGAATGCATATAATGATATCTTTATAAAAATCTGTGTCCCATAGCAGTATAGTAACCCTTTATTGATTCTTGAATAGAAACTTCCCAGAATCTGCCCCAGAACACATTCCTAGAAGACAATATAAATCTTTCCCATACTTTAAGTTCTATCCTAAGTCAACTTCACCACCTCCTTGAAGCCTCCCTGATCACACCCATTGCTACTAGTCCCATCAGCAGCAGTTTCTTCCACTACATTACTTGTCCATATTGTATACTAATGCCCATTGTATGGGGATGCTTTGGAGGTAGAGAATGGGTTGCCTGGCACCCCACACCACCTCCGTGTTCACTGAATACATGAATCTGTTAGGGAAGGAGCATGTGCATTGATGAATAAACTAGATCATGTGAAGTTTCATATGTGGTGTCAGCTGGCTTTTATTATACTCTAATTAAATCTTGTCTCCCTCAGAGTAAACTCCTTGAGGGCAGTTGTCATGTCAGTCCATTGTTGTTTCCCACAGCACTAGGCACACAGTCATGGCTTAGCAAGTACTCACTGAATGTAATTGAATTGAATTAGATGAATAGGAAATAAGAAAAACTTGTTTGAGTCAGGCTTCATTTATTTGGAATTGAAACACAAATCCTCAGTGTCACTAATCTAGTCCTCATCCCTTTATTGTTGGGGCAACTTGCACTACAAATATCCACCAATGAGCTGCTCAAACCATTTCTATTTTGTGAACAAATTGTAAGCAGTTGAAAAAATAAGGACTTAGACATTTTTCTTATTTATTCACACTAACAGTGTGCACTGGCTGGAGTTGCTAGAGAGATGCTGACACTCCTGTTGGTGTTAGGTATTGTGGCCATTATCTCCCCATTCTGTAGCACAGACATTTTCCGACTCTTATCATGGTAACTGGGTATGCTGTTGATGTTTATTTACAGCAAACACCCAGAACCAAAAGACACTGTGAGGGGCGATGAGGAAGAACATGGTATCTGACACCAGATAGATATAAATTTGACTCTCAGTTCCAGTACTCATATGTATTAGTTGAGTGTCTTAGATAAGTCACATAAACTCACTGTACCTCTGTTGCCTCATTTGTCAGTGGAATAAATGTCTACTTCACATGTTTCTGGAAATGTTATAGATAAAGTGATGAGGTGCCTACCACAGTGACTGACACAGGGCTGGAAGGTAATACGTGTTAACCTCTGTTATTATTTGCATATTTGGTCCCTAACACAATGTCTGGTATATAGTAAGTGCTAAATCAAATTAATTTCAGTAAATGAACTCTTTTGGGCTCATGAGCCAATTTCTGTTGTGATGACTGGAAAAAGAAGCTCAATAAAACTATGGAAAGGCTCAGTAAATGTGAGCTTTCCATGAACTAGGAAAGGTGGAAAAGTCTGTCCTTGTAGCTATGAATGGAACTATGTAGTTTAACTTGTGTGTCCATAGTTAAGTATCTACTACTACGTGATTAGCACAGAGGACATTGTTTTTTGTATTCCAAAGGATTGAAATAAGGTAAAAACAGAACTGGAATTGAATGTTGGTGAAGAATATGCCACCTCTGTTTTGATATAAAATGCTAGACAAGCTTCTGAACCAAAGTACCTGCTGTCATGCTGCCTAAAATTCCATTAGAAATCCATCCCTTTGTTGTAATTAATACTTACCATGGCAGTGCCATACATTTGTGTTACACTTTTCCATTTATGATGCACTCTAACAGACATAATCTTATTTTATTATTTTTTTATTATATGTATTTAAGGTACAAATGTGATGTTTTGATATACATATATGTATACGTAGTAAAATGATGACTTTTATCAAGCAAATTAATATGTCCATCACATAGCTCTTTTTTAGTGATAAAATTACTCTCCTGGCAAATTTTCATTATACAATGCAAAATTATTGATTATAGTTTTTATGCTATCCATTACATCTCTAGACTTATTCATCCTACATAACTGCAACTTAATGCCCTTTGACTTACATCTCCCCATTCCCACCCTGCTCTCTGACCTTGGTAACTCCTGTTTTACTCTCTTATTTTATTATTTTTATATCAACCCAATGAAGTAATAAGAAAAAGATCCCCATTTTGTAAATGTTCATATAATTTGAATTTTATGATGCAAGAAAACTTTATGTATAGTCGAGCCCTGTTTCTCCTATGGGCTTTAGAATTCCTCTACTAATAGGAGAGACTGTAGAGAAGATGATTTAACTTCTTATGGTGGTAGCTGAGAGCCAACTCCCCAAATAATGGTAGGCAAGCGGCTTTAGGTTGGCAATGGTAGGCAAGGTCCAAGGTTCTGAATTGGGGAGAATACTCTGGGCGAGTTCTTCCATCTTAGCATGTTGCCATTTTGACTGAATGCATTTTTGTTTGGGGGGCTGTCCTGTGCACTGTAGGATATTTCACAAGCATTCTTGACCTTTACCCATGAGATACCAAAAGCACTCCCTCGGTTAGGACAGCAGAAAATGTTTCCAGACGTTGCCAGACTTCCCTTGGGTTGTCAGGGTGGGAGAGCAAAGTCCCCCTGGTTGGAAACCAGTGCTCTAGAGAAGGGATGAGAGAATAAACTTCATCAGTGTTACAGTTTTCCATAAGGCCAGATCTGAGGAGAAGTCGCAGTCCCCGAACCAAAGTGGTTACCATTTTTAGCAGATAGAGGTACTACCCTGCTTCTTAGGAAAAGTCTACTTGGTGCTGGACGCTAGAGAATATTGTGAAGGTAGGGACACTTTTCCCCTGAGAAAAGACACAGCTGGTCTCCTAGGGAGAAATCTTCTGCTAGTACTCCAGGGCATAAGGACAAGTAGAAACAGACAGGGAGAAGAAGGGAGACTTGTCCAACTGAAATGTATCCAGAGTGTATTAACCACACATCTGCTCTTTTGTAGTATGCTATATAATAACCTTGAGCAGCCTCACTGTCTGTTTCTGGCACCAAAAGCAGAGCCTTACTTTCTGTCAGTATCATGCTACTTTAACGCTCAAAGGGTGCAATAGGGGAGCATATTAGGTTATGAGTCAGACTCACTGGAGTTAGGCATTAGTCACTAGTATTAACCTTAGGCAAAGCACTTCTCTTCCCTGGATCTAGGTTTCTGTATCTGAAAATGAGATTAATTTTAATGTCTCCAAGCTCTAAAACTATGGTTTTCTTACTCTTACTACCACAACTAAAATCACTACTCTTACTGCCACATAGTATGAATGTATGATTATACTGCCACGCATATCACCGTAAGTAATATGGTAATATTGGCGGTATCATTCTTGTAAAGTTAAAAAAAATGTTCTAATGAAGCAGATTAAGGCTACTTACAAAATATGCCTTCTTGGGCTCAGAGGGACTAGGGAGGAAATGATCTACTTGGATATGAGAAATGAAGTAGCCAGGGCATTGAAATCCATAACTCACCATGGTTAATGAATCTTCCTCTCCCTAGCCCAACACCCCAGGCAAAAGATAGGCATTGGTGCCTATTAAATAAGAGCTAGGAGAAAAGGAATTACAGTCAAAACCCTCTTAAGACATTTTCAAAGGAGAAGCCATTAAAACTTCTAAACCAGGAAATCTTCCTTGGAGAGAAATGGAAAATCATAGGTAAGGTGCCATGCAAATGTGGCCATTTAATAAATACTATTGGATGAGGAGGATGATAAGAATAAATGTATGCTGGAGGGAAAAGTAGGAAGCAGAAAGCTTTTAAGGGAAGCTTATTATCTTTCTTTCTTTTTCTTTTCAAACTGAGTTTATACTTCTGGAAATACCATGTGACCTGAAGATGGCAGTTCTTTATGGACCGACATCTCTTCACTCCAAATTTGGGCTTTGGTGGTCATTGTAGCCATGTGGATATAAAGGGCACATTTTTCGTTTTGGAAAGGAGGGATCATCAGTTTCATAGTCAGATGTATTCTCTGAAATGGAAAGTCCTGCAGTCCCCTTTCCTCATTCCTTATTTTTTCCCTGATGAATGCCAGAAAATGAAAGGTTTTCCTCTGCACTAGCAGCAAAGATATGCAGAGAGTGAGGAGGCAGTGATAGATGGTGACACAGAAGAAAAGTTAGCTTTTAAAGTGAATATTGTAGTAACTTCAAAGCCATTTCTCAAGAGTATTTAGAATTGGTGAATTTTTTTTTTTCTGGGGACACTTACTGCCCTCTCAGTGGAAGCATAGGTAAGGGTGAATGCTGGCATTCTTTGCCATCTCCTCCCCTCTGGTCATTAGGAATCGATTTGCTTCCTCCAACCCAAAGTCCCATTAGTCACTGAATGCATCTTCATGTCCAAGACCTCCTCCAGGTGATGCTCAGCTATCTGGTCAGGATATGGTGATCTAAGAACAATAAAGGAAAATTATCTACATCCTACTGCCACCCAATATAAAATGGAGGAGTAGGGACAGATTAATTGGAATCTAAAATCTGTCATAGCCTGGCTCCCTAGGAAGCAGACCCTGAGACAGAGATCACCATGAAGGAGTTTCATGAGCGTATACTCTTTTATTATTATTATTATTATTATACTTTAAGTGTTAGGGTACAGGTGCAAGTGTTAGTTACATATGTATACGTGTGCCATGCTGGTGTGCTGCACCCATTAACTCGTCATTTAGCATTAGGTATATCTCCTAATGCTATCCCTTCCCGCTTCCCCCACCCCACAACAGTCCCCAGAGTGTGATGTTCCCCTTCCCGTGTCCATGTGTTCTCATTGTTCAATTCCCATCTATGAGTGAGAACATGCAGTGTTTGGTTTTTTGTCCTTGCGATAGTTTACTGAGAATGATGATTTCCAATTTCATCCATGTCCCTACAAAGGACATGAACTCATCATTTTTTATGGCTGCATAGTATTCCATGGTGTATATGTGCCACATTTTCTTAATCCAGTCTATCATTATTGGACATTTCGGTTGGTTCCAAGTGTTTGCTATTGTGAGTAGTGCTGCAATAAACGTATGTGTGCATGTGTCTTTATAGCAGCATGATTTACAGTCCTTTGGGTATATACCCAGTAATGGGATGGCTGGGTCAAATGATATTTCTAGTTCTAGATCCCTGAGGAATCGCCACACTGACTTCCACAAGGGTTGAACTAGTTTACAGTCCCACCAACAGTGTGAAAGTGTTCCTATTTCTCCACATCCTGTCCAGCACCTGTTGTTTCCTGACTTTTTAATGATTGCCATTCTAACTGGTGTGAGATGGTATCTCATTGTGGTTTTGATTTGCATTTCTCTGATGGCCAGTGATGATGAGCATTTTTTCATGTGTCTTTTGGCTGCATAAATGTCTTCTTTTGAGAAGTGTCTGTTCATATCCTTTGCCCACTTTTTGATGGGGTTGTTTGTTTTTTTCTTGTAAATTTGTTGGAGTTCATTGTAGATTCTGGATATTAGCCCTTTTTCAGATGAGTAGGTTGAGAAAATTTTCTCCCATTTTGTAGGTTGCCTGTTCACTCTGATGGTAGTTTCTTTTGCTGTGCAGAAGCTCTTTAGTTTAATTAGATCCCATTTGTCAATTTTGGCTTTTGTTGCCATTGCTTTTGGTGTTTTAGACATGAAGTCCTTGCCCATGCCTATGTCCTGAATGGTAATGCCTAGGTTTTCTTCTATGGTTTTTATGGTTTTAGGTCTAACGTTTAAGTCTTTATTCCATCTTGAATTAATTTTTGTATAAGGTGTAAGGAAGGGATCCAGTTTCAGCTTTCTACATATGGCTAGCCAGTTTTCCCAGCACCATTGATTAAATAGGGAATCCTTTCCCCATTGCTTGTTTTTGTCAGGTTTGTCAAAGATCAGATAGTTGTAGATATGCGGCGTTATTTCTGAGGGCTCTGTTCTGTTCCATTGATCTGTATCTCTGTTTTGGTACCAGTACCATGCTGTTTTGGTTACTGTAGCCTTGTAGTATAGTTTGAAGTCAGGTAGCATGATGCCTCCAGCTTTGTTCTTTTGGCTTAGGATTGATTTGGCGACGCGGGCTCTTTTTTGGTTCCATATGAACTTTAAAGTAGTTTTTTCCAATTCTGTGAAGAAAGTCATTGGTAGCTTGATGGGGATGACATTGAATCTATAAATTACCTTGCGCAGTATGGCCATTTTCACGATATTGATTCTTCCTACCCATGAGCATGGGATGTTCTTCCATTTGTTTGTATCCTCTTTTATTTCATTGAGCAGTGGTTTGTAGTTCTCCTTGAAGAGGTCCTTCACATCCCTTGTAAGTTGGATTCCTAAGTATTTTATTCTCTTTGAAGCAATTGTGAATGGGAGTTCACTCATGATTTGGCTCTCTGTTTGTCTGTTATTGGTGTATAAGAATGCTTGTGATTTTTGTACATCGATTTTGTCTCCTGAGACTTTGCTGAAGTTGCTTATCAGCTTAAGGAGATTTTGGGCTGAGACAATGGGGTTTTCTAGATATACAATCATGTCGTCTGCAAACAGGGACAATTTGACTTCCTCTTTTCCTAATTGGATACCCTTTATTTCCTTCTCCTGCCTAATTGCCCTGGCCAGAACTTCCAACACTATGTTCAATAGGAGTGGTGAGAGAGGGCATCCCTGTCTTGTGCCAGTTTTCGAAGGGAATGCTTCCAGTTTTTGCCCATTCAGTATGATATTGGCTGTGGGTTTGTCATAGATAGCTCTTATGATTTTGAGATATGTCCCATCAATACCTAATTTATTGAGAGTTTTTAGCATGAAGGGTTGTTGAATTTTGTCAAAGGCCTTTTCTGCATCTATTGAGATAATCATGTGGTTTTTGTCTTTGGTTCTGTTTATATGCTGGATTACATTTATTGATTTGTGTATATTGAACCAGCCTTGCATCCCAGGGATGAAGCCCACTTGATCACGGTGGATAAGCTTTTTGATGTGCTGCTGGATTCGGTTTGCCAGTATTTTATTGAGGATTTTTGCATCAATGTTCATCAAGGATATTTGTCTAAACTTCTCTTTTTTGGTTGTGTCTCTGCCCGGCTTTGGTATCAGGATGATGCTGGCCTCAAAAAATGAGTTAGGGAGGATTCCCTCTTTTTCTATTGATTAGAATAGTTTCAGAAGGAATGGTACCAGTTCCTCCTTGTACCTCTGGTAGAATTCAGCTGTGAATCCATCTGGTCCTGGGCTCTTTTTGGTTGGTAAGCTATTGATTATTGCCACAATTTCAGATCCTGTTATTGGTCTATTCAGAGATTCAACTTCTTCCTGGTTTAGTTTTGGGAGAGTGTATGTGTTGAGGAATTTATCCATTTCTTCTAGATTTTCTAGTTTATTTGCGTAGAGGTGTTTGTAGTATTCTCTGATGGTAGTTTGTATTTCTGTGGGATCAGTGGTGATATCCCCTTTATCATTTTTTATTGCATCTATTTGATTCTTCTCTCTTTTTTCTTTATTAATCTTGCTAGCGGTCTATCAGTTTTGTTGATCCTTTCAAAAAACCAGCTCCTGGATTCATTAATTTTTTGAAGGGTTTTTTGTGTCTCTATTTCCTTCAGTTCTGCTCTGATTTTAGTTATTTCTTGCCTTCTGCTAGCTTTTGAATGTGTTTGCTCTTGCTTTTCTAGTTCTTTTAATTGTGATGTTAGGGTGTCAATTTTGGATCTTTCCTGCTTTCTGTTGTGGGCATTTAGTGCTATAAATTTCCCTCTACACACTGCTTTGAATGTGTTCCAGAGATTCTGGTACGTTGTGTCTTTGTTCTCATTGGTTTCAAAGAACATGTTTATTTCTGCGTTCATTTCGTTATGTACGCAGTAGTCATTCAGGAGCAGGTTGTTAAGTTTCCATGTAGTTGAGCGGTTTTGAGTGAGTTTCTCAATCCTGAGTTCTAGTTTGATTGCACTGTGGTCTGAGAGACAGTTTGTTATAATTTCTGATCTTTTACATTTGCTGAGGAGAGCTTTACTTCCAACTATGTGGTCAATTTTGGAACAGGTGTGGTGTGGTGCTGAAAAAAATGTATATTCTGTTGATTTGGGGTGGAGAGTTCTGTAGATGTCTATTAGTTCCACTTGGTGCAGAGCTGAGTTCAATTCCTGGGTATCCTTGTTAACTTTCTGTCTCATTGATCTGTCTAATGTTGACAGTGGGGTGTTAAAGTCTCCCATTATTATTGTGTGGGAGTCTAAGTCTCTTTGTAGGTCACTCGGGACTTGCTTTATGAATCTGGGTGCTCCTGAATTGGGTGCATATATATTTAGGATAGTTAGCTCTTCTTGTTGAATTGATCCCTTTACCATTATGTAATGGCCTTCTTTGTCTCTTTTGATCTTTGGTGGTTTAAAGGCTGTTTTATCAGAGACTAGGATTGCAACCCTGCCTTTTTTTTGTTTTCCATTTGCTTGGTAGATCTTCCTCCATCCTTTTATTTTGAGCCTATGTGTGTCTCTGCATGTGAGATGGGTTTCCTGAATACAGCACACTGATGGGTCTTGACTCTTTATGCAATTTGCCAGTCTGTGTCTTTTAATTGGAGCATTTAGTCCATTTACATTTAAAGTTAATATTGTTATGTGTGAATTTGATCCTGTCATTATGATGTTAGCTGGTTATTTTGCTCATTAGTTGATGCAGTTTCTTCCTAGTCTTGATGGTCTTTACATTTTGGCATGGTTTTGCAGCGGCTGGTACCGGTTGTGCCTTTCCATGTTTAGTGCTTCCTTCAGGAGCTCTTTTAAGGCAGGCCTGGTGGTCACAAAATCTCTCAGCATTTGTTTGTCTGTAAAGGATTTTATTTCTCCTTCACTTATGAAGCTTAGGTTGGCTGGATATTAAATTCTGGGTTGAAAATTCTTTTCTTCAAGAATGTTGAATATTGGCCCCCACTCTCTTCTGGCTTGTAGAGTTTCTGCCGAGAGATCAGCTATTAGTCTGATCGGCTTCTCTTTGTGGGTAACCCGACCTTTCTCTCTGGCTGCCCTTAACATTTTTTCCTTCATTTCAACTTTGGTGAATCTGATAATTATGTGTCTTGGAGTTGCTCTTCTTGAGGAGTATCTTTGTGGTGTTCTCTGTACTTCCTGAATCTGAATGTTGGCCTGCCTTGCTAGATTGGGGAATTTCTCCCGGATAATATCTTGCAGAGTGTTTTCCAACTTGGTTCCATTCTCCCCGTCACTTTCAGGTACACCAATCAGACGTAGATTTGGTCTTTTCACATAGTCCCACATTTCTTGGAGACTTTGTTCGTTTCTTTTTATTCTTTTTTCTCTAAAATTCCCTTCTCGCTTCATTTCATTCATTTCATCTTCCATCACTGATACCCTTTCTTCCAGTTGGTCGCATCGACTCCTGAGGCTTCTGTATTCTTCACATAGTTCTCGAGCCTTGGCTTTCAGCTCCATCAGGTCCTTTAAGCACTTCTTTGTATTGGTTATTCTAGTTATACATTTGTCTAAAGTTTTTTCAAAGTTTTCAACTTCTTTGCCTTTGGTTTGAATTTCCTCCTGTAGCTCGGATTAGTGTGATCATCTGAAGCCTTCTTTTCTCAACTCGTCAAAGTCATTCTCTGTCCAGCTTTGTTCCATTGCTGGTGAGGAACTGCATTCCTTTGGAGGAGGAGAGACGCTCTGCTTTTTAGAGTTTCCAGTTTTTTTGCTCTGTTTTTTCCCCATCTTTGTGGTTTTATCTACTTTTGGTCTTTGATGATGTTGTTGTACAGATGGGTTTTTGGTGTGGATGTCCTTTCTGTTTGTTAGTTTTCCTTCTAACATACAGGACCTTCAGCTGCAGGTCTGTTGGAGTTTGCCAGAGGTCCACTCCAGACCCTGTTTGCCTGGGTATCAGCAGCGGTGTCTGCAGAACCATGGATTTTCGTGATCTGCGAATGCTGCTGTCTGATCATTCCTCCGGAAGTTTTGTCTCAGAGGAGTACCCGGCCGTGTGAGGTGTCAGTCTGCCCCTACTGGGGGGGTGGCTCCCAGTTAGGCTGCTCAGGGGTCAGGGGTCAGGGACCCACTTGAGGAGGCAGTCTGCCTGTTCCCCCTGCTCTCCTCAACGCTGTCAGACAGGGACATTTAAGTCTGCAGAGGTTACTGCTGTCTTTTTGTTTGTCTGTGCCCTTCCCCCAGAGGTGGAGCTTATAGAGGCAGGCAGGCCTCCTTGAGCTGTGGTGGGCTTCACCCAGTTGGAGCTTCCTGGCTGCTTTGTTTACCTACGTCAGCCTGGGCAATGGTGGGCGCCCCTCCCCCAGCCTCGCTGCTGCCTTGCTGTTTGATCTCAGACTGCTGTGCTAGCAATCAGCGAGACTTCATGGGCATAGGACCCTCCGAGCCAGGTGCAGGATATAATCTCCTGGTGTGCCGTTTCCTAAGCCCATCAGAAAAGCGCAGTATTCGGGTGGGAGTGGCCCGATTTTCCAGATGCCCTCTGTCACCCCTTTCCTTGACCAGGAAAAGGAACTCCCTGACCCCTTGCACTTCCCGAGTGAGGCAAGGACTCACCCTGCTTCGGCTGGCGCAGGGTGCGCTGCACCCACTGACCTGCGCCCACTGTCTGGCACTCCCTATGAGATGAACCTGGTACCTCAGATGGAAATGCAGAAATCACCTGTCTTCTGTGTTGCTCACGTTGGGAGCTGTAGACCAGAGCTGTAACTATTCGGCCGTCTTCGAGGGAATACTCTTGAAAGCCAAATCTGTAGGAGTGAAAGGAAGGAAGCAATCCTAACACGGTCCTCAGCCAATCCCACAGTGATGCTGGGGTGGTCTTTCAGAATTGCCTCAAAGCAGGGCAAGGAGGATGAAGCTTTATTCCCTACGTTGACCAGGTTTTGAATTTGGATGCCTCTGCAAAGGGAAATCACCTTGGACAAGGTGTGAGGCAACTCTCTTTAGCTAAGACAATTATCGAAAAGTGCTGTGTGAGGGCTGTATTCAGCTCTCCCAACAACTAGTGAATTAAATTCATCAATGCAGTATCAGGATCTGGGAGGTGCATCATAACAACCATTACAAACTACCATTCAGGAAAGGCAGCAAAATAACATTAATTGGTCTATAACAGCACTGGGAATTCTGCTTACAGGCTTTGGAAATTTCTTCTCCCTATAGAAGGAGAAGATGTCTGATGAGATCTCTGGGAGGAAACTTCCTCCACTTTTCTCCATGGCTCCACCCACTGGGGAAGTTTGCTTTATTATCCTCCATGTGTACATATGAAGTGGTCAGTGGCGAGTCTTTCCTCCTTGGGACTATGCGTGTTTTGAAGACATATTTCTGTCCTTGAAAAGTCAGAACACTAAAAGGGTTGTTTGAAATCTTGAGCTGTGAGAGACTTTTACAATTTAGGTTAAGGGCTTCTTGACAGGAAGCCTTCTTTAAAAACTTAATATACTTCTTATCTATTTCTTTCCATCAATTCCATGTGGCAGAAATCATACTCAGATTTCTTTTTTTCTAGACGTTGCCTCCAAATAGGCTCTCTATATTTGTTTCTATACTCTCATGCATCTCTTTATTTCAGTGTAATAGTGGCTACTTCAAGATATCTGGCTCTAATGAGAAGGCCAACCCTTTGCTCAAGACTGGATATTAAGGGGCTTTCATTTGTGAAAATCTTTGTCTATCTTACTTTTCTACTTTTTGAGGTCTAGAAAATGTTTTCTAGAACATTTTTCTAAAGCTCAAAAATCTTGAATTTTGTTGTTTGTTCCATTTTGTAGCTGCTTACTAACCAATCATGTTTCTCATAAGCTTATCTCTTTTTTGCAATACCTTGCCAAATGCAGCCAACAGTGGCCAGCACATACTAACATCAGGCCAGTCACCTCCCTTACAGTTGCCAGCTCAGTAGGCACATGGTCCTCTTCTCATGTTATTTCAGTTATTTCAGGTTACAGTTTTTGTTGTTGTTGTTGTTGTTGTTTGTTTTTTGAGATGGAGTTTCACTCTTGTTGCCCAGACTGGAGTTCAGTGGCACCATCTTGGCTCACTGCAACCTCCGCTCCCCGGTTCAAGTGATCCTCCTGTCTCACCCTCCCGAATAGCTGGGATTACAGGCACCTGCCACCACACCCAGCTAATGTTTTTGTATTTTTAGTCGAGACAGGATTTCATCATGTTGGCCAAGCTGGTCTTGAACTCCTGACCTCAGGTGATCCACCCACCTCAGCCTCCCAAAGTGGTGGGATTATAAGCGTGAGCCACTGTGCCTGGCCCAGGTTCCAGGTTTATCAAATATTTTTCCACTGCATAACATGTATCAAAAGTCTGCTATATTCATTTCTTCACCACACAGTATATATATTTGAGATAGTTATTTGTTATTTCATCATCCTACTTTAAGTTACCAATTTCTAGATTTTTCATAGTGTCTCACCATTGTAACAAATAGCCCAGTGACTTAGCACTATAAAAATACCTTTCTCATTAAGATCACATCCAATGTATGTTAGGTATCTCTCCTCCAAATACTGATTCAGGTATCCACCCTCCTCTATTTTGGTGCCACCATCTTCAACATATAGCTTCTAAGAAAACAGAGGATGGAGCATGCGGGATTTGGGAGGGAGATACTGAGCTTGAAAATGTCAGATATTACTTCCATCCACATTCCATTGTTTATGACTCAGCCACATGCTTCACTGTAAGGAGGTTTGAAAGTATAGTTTAGTATATGTTTAGGATGAAGAGTAGAGAGTGTCGGTGGGCAGCCATTGTTTGCCCCAGATGGGTTTACATAAGAAGCAAATTATGAAGAGCTTTGTATTACTCTACTCTGAAAATTGAACAGCAACATCGAAAAATAATTTAAGGGAAGTGGCTGAAAGAAAGGGAAAACGGAGGGTGGGAGATGATATACCAGGGAGGAATATCTCATAGTGAAAGCTGAGAAAGAGTATTCAGGAAGGCATTGAAAAGACTTATGAGAGAGTGATGTCCTAGAAGCCAAAGGAGGAACGTATTATCTAAAAGCCCAAAGTGTCAAATGCCACAGAGTGATCAAAATGATGGGATGGTGAAAGGGCAGATGATACCAAGTGTTCAAATAGTTGTGGGGGCAGCTAGAATACTGATACACGTGTGTTGGAGAACTGTATTTACTAAAGGTGAAAAATAAATGTATTTATATGGGATCCGAAAGATATATTTGGATGTTAATAGCAACAAAATTTGTGATAGCCAAGAACTAGAAATGATTCAAATGTATACCCACAGTAGAATGGCTAAATATGTTGTGGAATATTCATATATTGAAATGCTATATTGTAATAAAAATAAACTTTGTGAATAAATCTTGCAAATAGTGTTGACCAAAAGAAGTCAGGCACAAAAAATACATACTGCATGATTCCATCTATATAAAATTTCAAACATTCAAATCTAATCTTTGGTATTAAAAATCAGGATAGTTGTTACCCACGGGGGCAGGTAAGACTTCAAGGAAACAGGAAGGGTCTTTTTAGGTTCTGGTAATGTTTGAGATTTAGGTAATAGTTACATGGTATGCTGAATGGAATAATGGCCTCCTAAAGGTATTCATGTTCCAATTCCTGCCATCTGTGAATATGTAATCTTACATGACACAAAGGACTTCACAGATATGATTAAGAATTTTGAGAAGATTAGTCTGGCATATCTGGATGGGCTTGGTGTCAGGATGAGGGTCCTTATAAGGGGAAGGGAAGTAGCTCAGAGTGAAAGACATTTGTAAATAAAAGGAGAGTTTGGAATGATGCACTTTGAAGTTTCAGGAAGAGTCCATGAGCAGACATCCTCTAGAAACTAGACAAGGCAAGGAAACATACTTATCCTAGAGTGTCCAGAAAGAATGTAGCTTTGCCAACACCTTGATATTAGTCCTAAGAGCCATTTTGGATTTCTCGTCTCCAGAACTGCATGATAATAAATTGATGTTAAGTCACTAATTGTGTGGTAATTTGTTACAGCAGCAAAAGAAAGCTAATACATATAGCATGTTGACTTGGTGAAATTCCATTGTATGTATATTATTTCAGCAAAAATTACATCAAGGAAACAATGGAATAAGAGAATTATCAGATTTGACAATTAGAAAGTTATTTATAACCCTATTTAAAGCAGTTTTAATAGAGTGGTGGAGGTAGAAGCCAGATTATGTGGCTTGGAAATCAAAAGGAAGTTGAGGAAGTAAAAGCATTGATATTAACACTCATTTAAAATATTATCTGTTATGGAAAGAAGAAAGTTATGGTTGAGTTGGGGGTGGAGTGGGATGCGTAGGGGTAGCATTAAGGAAAGAGTTCTATTTAGACGGAGAGAGCCTTCAGCAATTTTTTTTAGACTGAGGGAAAGAAACTAGAGAAGTTATAGAAGAGAACGTGAAAATAAAAAAGACTGGAACTAGTCTATTATTTCCTTTTCTGCTGCTAAGCAAGAGGAGAACTGAACATTTATAAGCATGTGAAGGAATACCTGGAGATTTTACTCATATGAGGAGGTGAAAGTCCCTTCATCTGCTTTATTAGGGTGGGAGGCACTGGACTAAGCTTTCCTATTAGTATTTGTGTTAGTTGGCTATTTACTATGTGTAAAAACATGTGCCCAAACTTAGCAGCTTACAACAAAAATAATATATCTAGTTCATGAGTTGATAGATCAGTCGGGTGGATTTTCTAGACTTGGTTGATTTTTGTTTGTTTGCTTTTTGAGACTGGGTTTCAGTCTGTCTCCCAGGCTGGAATGCAGTGGCATAACCATGGCTTACTTCAGCCCCAACCTCCCAGGTTCAAGCGATCCTCCCACCTCAGCCTCTTTAGCAGTTGTTGTGCACCACCCCTCCTGGTTAATTAAAAAAAAAAAAAAAAACCTTGGTAGAGACAGGACTCTCACTTGTTGCACTGGTCTTGAACTTCTTGTCTCAAGCCATCCTTCCTCCTTGGCCTCCCAAAGTGCTGGGATTATGAGTGTAAGTCACCATGCCTGGCCAGCTTGATTGATTTTTGCTGGGCTTTCTCATTTGTCTGCAATTAGATAATGTGTCCATTGGTCTAAGATGGCCCCAGGAGGGATACATGCTTTGTCTCCATCACATGGTCTCTTTTACCCTTCAGTAGGCTAGTCCTAGACTATCTCATGGCACAGGCAGGGTTTAAAGATAGCAAGCAGATGTATACAAAGCATTCTGTGGCTGAAACTTGCAATGGGAACGCTGTCACTTCCACCTCATCCTTCTGGCCAACATAAGTCATGAGACAAGCCCAAAATCAAGATAATCCCAAATGTAAACAGTGGAGAAATAAATTCAACCTCTTAATGGGAGGAGCTACAAAGTCACATTGAAAGGGGCATCGATAAAAGGAACGGGACAATTCAGGCCATTTTTGTAATAAATATAGTAAAATATTCTTTCTGAATGTTATTGTCAATGATAACATTTGAGGGATATATTTTCATGTTGACTTAGCCTAACTTTGCTGTTACCCTGATATCAGCTTTTCATGAGCTGATTTCTATTCCACAGGGCATCCTCTTTTGGCCACTGGATAGTCAAGATATAGAGTGACTAGTGATAGGGTATTTGGTTGTCTTAGGTGTCTAGAACCGATTGACCCAGTGTTCTGTAAGATCAGTCTTTTCTCTATATCTCTAAATTTTAGGGGGAGGGAATTTTTCTCATTAATAACAAAGATATGTAGAAAATACAATATTCAAGCTTAGATTTTTCAGAAGATAATTCAAATTATCTCACTTAACAGATTCTGGATCTGTTTAAATTCACTGAAAATCTGGATCAAATACTAGCTTTTCTATTACAGAGATATCAAATTTCGGATATGCTTCATTATGACTCAATTTCTTGGCACATGCTAAAAAGCACCCCAGTAATCCAGTGCAAATGAATGTAAAACATATCACATACCCTGCTTTGGGTCAGAATGTCCCCACCTCCTCTCTACCTGCTCACTCTATTTTTTTCCCCTGAATAGGATATACCCCATATTGATATTCAGTACAGATACTGAGCATGTAATTTATTATGTCAAACTGAAAAATGCCTGTGGTGATACAAGTTTTTATAGCTGTGGTTTTCTCTAGTTCAAATTGCTTTGAGTATCTATGTGTTGGCAGAAATTTCGAAGTAGGATGGATACAGAAACCACGAGTGGACAAAAGACACCTTTAGAAACTACAAACCAGCAACCAGAAAGCCTTTTAGCTGTAAGTCAGCAGACTTTTATGTCAAGCTTGGCTGACTAATTATTGCTTATAATTTGCATTAGGATTAATTAACTAATTAGAGAGGAATGTCTGAAGGCAAAGTTATGGCTCTGCTTGTCAAGCTGAGGACTTTAATTATTCTGATATTTTTAATTATAATCAGCTGCTGAATGAGTATTACATTGTCAGCTACTATCGCTGAAACTAGCCTGGGCAAAGGGGCTGGAGGAATTATGGGGACTTGCGGCTGTTCTTCTACTAGCAAGGGAAAGGTATGGCCCAGCCACCCGGAGGAAGAAAATCTTCCAACAGCAACAGCCTTTAAAAGTGCACACAGAACTGGGTAAACCACAACAATTCAGGTTGGTTTGCCAATTAAAGACTGAAGCAGAAACTTCTCCAAAGCAGAATGAGAAAACCAGCCTCGTGCTCACTTCTATGGTTGGCAAGAAGCCTTGTAAGATGATCATACCAATGGACTGGACTTAGCCAACTTGACTTTTTTTTTTTTTTTTTTTTTTCTGGAGACAGAGTCTTGCTCTGTCTCCCAGGCTGGAGTGCAGTGGCACGATCTCGGCTCACTGAAAGCTCTGCCTCCCAGGTTCATGCCATTCTGTCTCAGCCTCCTGAGTAGCTGGAACTACAGGCACCTGCCACCACACCAGGCTAATTTTTGTTTTGTTTTGTTTTGTATTTTTTGTAGAGATGAGGTTTCACTATGTTAGCCAGGATTGTCTTGATCTCCTGACCTCGTGATCCGCCCACTTTGGCCTCCCAAAGTGCTGGGATTACAGGCGTGAGCGACCACGCCCCCAGCAGACCTTTTTTTTTTTTTTTTAATGAATACTAGTGTTAGCTTCCTGGAGCTCTGTGTAAATTGTTTGTTATAAAATTGGGCTTATATGACTTTCTGCTTTTTCCCTAAGTGGCAAGTTAGGAGACTTAGTATGCGTGTCCTGGAAACTGCTATGAGTGTGCCAAAGAAAATTATTAATATTAAATAAATGTGCCTAGCACATGGTACATAACCAGTAAAAATGTATTGAATGAATTGTGACATATTGGTATATAATACACAATAACTAGCAAATACAGGTGTACTACCACAGCAGCTAATTTCACAAGATATCTGGGGATTTCTGCTAGAATAACAGAAATAAAAATCAAACCCTTTATCTTGGACATGATATTTAAACAATTGTTGGAAACACAATGAAAAATAATACCTCCAAATAATTCATTGAAAGATGAAACATGGTGACTTTTCCCTGTTGCTTAAAGAGCTTAAAACTTCTCTGTTCTCTTTAGATAATTACAACAAAGAAACTCTGAGCATAAGTGATGTTAAAGATTCCAAATGACTTACAAACTGGCAAAGGCCCACAGATTTAATGTTAAGGCACTACACAAATGTTGTGCTGATTTCTTTTCTTTTTAAAGATGCCCAGGAGTGAATTCACAGATTCTCAATCACACAGACACTCTATGAGAATCAGCAGTGTTTTCTTTGAGAATGTGGTTTAGGAATGAAGAAAGTCATTTAGCCCTTCATTATTGCAAAAATGTTCTGCATTTAGCAGTCTCTGTTTTCCTATGTTGTACAGAAGAGGCAAATAAAATCCATAAAATCATAGTCTATTAGGACCAGGAAGAGACCTTTGAAAGGGGCAGCAGTGTGTATAGTATTTTAGAGGATAGACACCTGTATTTGATTTATTTAACAAACTCTTGCATAGCCTTTGTCTTGTGCCAGGCATTGTTTGAAGCACTCCTAAACAACCATAAAAGAAGCCCCCATATTACTGAGGCACATGGATTAAGGGACTCGACCAAGGTAACACAGCTAGCATGTGGTGGGGCTGGGAATTGAGCTCCGGCCTAAGAGGCTATGCTCCTCACAGCTGGGATGCAGTGCCTCACATGGTGTGACTTAAATCCTGGCCTCTCTCAGTCCTCTGTGTCTTCATCCGTTAGTAGGAAATAATAATAGTATTTGCATCATAGTGTTGTTGGAAAGATTCAGTGAAGAAATGTCAATGGGACATTTCACATAGGTCTGAAAATACAGTACATGCTTAATACATGTGCCATTTAGCTAGATATCAGGTCCAACCTCCCAATTTTGCAAATGAAGGATCTAAGGAACAGAGGTTAAGTGGCTTGCTGAAGGTCACTACATCAGCAGGTACCCCAGCTAGGAGGAGAATGTTGGGCACCTGATTCTCAGTCCAGTGCTCTGTCCACTGTCTGCATCATGGCTCTCGGAGTCACTAACTTGTCTTCCAAGTTGCTTGGGACTTTCCTGATTTTAGGATTGACAGGCAAAATCAATAGTTGGTCACTCTAGTTCTCATGTAATTTTACTCTGCAAAGGACAGGTAGTCTTGCCTCTTTCCCTAACATCTGATTTCTTGGGAAAAAGGTACCTGGGCTTGGGAAGGACACAGACAACTGTTAATATCTTTATACCAAACATTGGTGAGAAAAGCTCTATATAATGATGTGCAAATCTCTTTACTATCTTAACAGATGAAATTGGCTGATTTTTGTCACTGCTCTTATTGAATGTTCCTGTGTTGACACAGCATAAATAAAATATCACAGGAGTTACAGCATCATGATATTGCTTTAATTACATATTGCTTTACATTTTCAAAATGATTTCCAGTGCATTATCTTACTTAGTCTTGTTTTGTTTTTGCCATATTCTTTTCCATTTTATGAATGGGGAGAGGAGGGCTCAGATAATGGTGACTTGCTTAAGGTCACAAACCTGGGCCCCTCACTGAAAGCCTAATGCTTTTTTTTTTTTTTTTTTTTTTGCTGCCCTTTACTAGTACATGGTAGGATTGTACAATAATGGGTAATTTCTCTTCAGGGAAATGTCCCATCAAGAGATGGGACAAGAGAAGCATGTACCTTGGTGCAAAATTGAAGGAGTCATCCAAAAACTGAGTAATCAAGATAAATAATATTTGAATGTACTATTTGTTGAAATTGAAATGTATGCCAAAAAATCCATGATGAACAAAATATCAACATTTTAAATAAAGACAGGCCAAACCTCTACTTGTGCAACCTTGTCTCCCCCACCTCCCCCTAATCTTGGCCTTGCACACAACTTCATTTCCTATGATGGAGAAAAATCAAGTCCCTTAGCACATTGGAAGATAAATTCAGTTAACCCTGTTTCCCCAGGGTTCAACAAACCTACCTCACTTAATTTTCATTTATTTTCTAACTTATTTCCTTCTTAGAGCATCTTCCTCTCTGTCAATACTTCCTAATAATATATATAAGAGCCAGTCTTATTCCGGAGTTACTTATGGATCATTCTCCAGAACCTGGACCTTGGAGGAAAATGTGTTGTTTGTCCTCACCTTGGCCCTCCATAAACACAGCTCACCTGTCATGGGCAGGTCTATGTTAATAGTTTGGTAACGATTAGCACAGGTGAAAGAGATCCTGGTGTATGATTGGGGCTGAGTCTTGGGAGCATGTGCTGTGGTTGGCACTGCAAAGACAGCACTCCCAGGGCCAGGGCATTGGGGCACAGAGAGGGTCATCTCCATGGTGGTGGCAGCAGCTCCCCAGGCTGCAGGTTCTCTCAGATGTTTATGATTTGGGGCCTGCCTTATAAAGAACGCTTCTGCTCCAAAATGAAGCAGTGTATTCACCAGTAGAGGTTGGCCGACTGTTCTTTATTAGAGAACATCTGTGGGGAGTATTTGAAGTAAACTTCTTTGGAAAAAGAGTACACGTTTATGCTCTGGCATGCCATTTGCATCACACTGGCTCCTCTACAAAATATGTTCAAAAAAATCTCAAGCTGGCTGCTTTATTTCTTCCTCACCAGTCAGCATTCTTTTGCTTGAAAGGGCTTTCATCTACAAGGCTGCCGATACCCACCCACTTCCCCCATCCCTGAGGAATCAAAAGCCACTTCGTCAAGCTCAGGCATCAAAATGAACAAAACATAATGAGACTGTCAATGTTCAGTGACTAATGCAGGTTTATTGCTGTGATGCAGGTATGGAAGACAAGTGTGGACATACCTGTAACTGTTTCTAATAACAGCAGGCCGATTAACATTGTTTTTTGGATTATATGATTAATGAAAGTACAGCAGAAATGAAAAATAGGGCAGAAAAACTAAGAGATATTTTCACCTGCAAAGAAAACAGGTCCTTTATTCCTAGAGCACCAAAAAAAAAAAAAAAAAAAAAAAAAAAGGGAAAATGCCAGGGTAGGGGTTATTTTAGGGGGGGAAACAGAAAAAAATCATAGAAGGCAAACACACACACACACACACGAAAATCCAGGCAAAAAGGGAACCATGGAGAACAACAGCTCTCCGCTCTCCACATTTGGATGAGAAGAATATTGAATAACTTACAAAGGTAGATCTCACAACTCCTTTCAATTTTTGTTGTACCTGCAATAGAAACACGTAAGCTACGACCACCTCTTTTATCAGGGGTGGCACTGAAAGGAAATGTTCCATGTCAGTGAGTATTTCAGGAAATGGGTGTGTTTTTGTTGTTGTTATTTTTAGGTGCCCAAACAATAAATTGATCCTTTGGTCATGACATAGGGTTGATCATTCCTTAGCCTCCTGATAAGTTACAGCAGTTACTCTCTTGTCTATCACCCAGTGGTGGTGTCTTCAAGGTCTATTTGCTTGTACAGAGATTTTTGCCTGTATCCTAAGTGACCCCAGACATGGTGCTTTTTCATCCAACACCTTGTATCTATTGCAGTCATTTTTACATTCCCTTTGTTGACCACTATCAGTTTCCTCAACATTTTATCTGCTGTCAACAGTACTGCAATTGTATCTGACTCCATAAGTCTTCCTAGCAGTCCTATCTCTTCTGATTCATTCTTTTCATCTACTGTGAGCTAGGACACCAGGACACCAAGCCTTCTAAGTTTGTCAAAAATGAGGCACCAAGAAAAGTCTGTGTGTGTATATATATAGTGAATAAGCAACAGGTCATGAGTTTAAGTTCATGAAGGCTTCCCCGCCACCCCATCCCCCCACAATATACTATTTCCTCACTGTGTTCCAGATAGCTAAGATTGCTAGAGAACTGAGTTTCAAATGAGTGTAATGTCTTCTTTCTTTGAGTAAGAATTTAATAGACATAAGGCCAGCCATGCCACATGGGAGATGAAGCTGGTACTCAAGTCATCTCATTGAAAGCTCATAGGTTAGGAGTTTTTCAAAGGCAGTTTGGGGGAAGGGGTAGGAATCGCCAGTAACAGATGCTTGCTGCTGGTTGGCTAGGGTGGAGTTGAAATCATAAAGGTTCATCGAAGTTGTTTTTGCATGTCATCTCCCTAAGGTCATTGTAAGCACCAGTGTGGCAGGGACCTCTATCTTACAAGTGTTTACATTTCTTGCACTGTCCAGAAATGGCACTTTATACATTGTTGAAATTTAGTGAATTTCACAATGACTGAATGTGCTACTCAAGACTTTCTAAGACTCAGTTTCCTCAATTACAACACAATGGATTTGGTCTCTATGAATAATTTCTTAGATAACTGATAAAAAACAGTAATTGATAAAAAATAAGGCACTATCTGACAGTGTATCTAAGAATAATTTCTTAGATAACTCATAAAAAACAGTAATTGATAAAAAATAAGGCACTATCTGACACTATGACCCACATAGTGGGTCTCTTTCCTTCTTTCTGAGGTTATATCCATCTTCATTCTTGGTGCTAAAATAGCTGTTCTTTGAGGAGGTGATGATGCCAACAGATGATTTTTAAAATGTCCTTACAAAGTGATACATTGGCAACCCTGTGTCAGACTTCAATTGAAATGAAACAAATGACGTTTGTCAAAATTTAAGAGCACTGAACAAAAATCCAGTCATACCATTCTAAACATTTATAAATCTGTCTTTAAATAAATTGAACCATATTAATTTCAACAATACAGTAGAGATTGAATATATAGATAAGTTTAAGAAGGACTAAATTACTATAGGCACAATCCCTAGTGCATACTTAAAACAGGCAAAATTTCAGAGATGACGGGGAAGATAGAGCTTACTTTTTGCAGTTGATGTCATGAAATTCACCTGTACTTTCCAGGCTTGTTCATTAGCTCCTCAGAAGGTCAGAATATAGGCCCAACAAGTCTTCTGAGGCTGGAGGATACCTCTTATGCTTCTGTAAACATTCTTCCTTCATATTCCATCTCCTATCCTAGCCACTCTCCACTCCAGCTATGGGTTCTGAAGAAGAAGAAGAAAAAGATAAAAAGAATGGAGTAAAGTTACAAGGAGGGAAAAGAGAGAGGCGTTTTCTTAACCTTTTGGATGTCTGCAGGTAACCTTGCTTGAAATTCTAGTCCAGGCATTTTATTTCCTCTTTCACAATCTCCTTAGTTTGTCACCATTATGTGTGGCTCTGTGATAGTTGAGACCTGGGATAGCCATACTCAAGGTGGGGCAGGACGACCCAGCAAAGACAATCCATTTTTCCCCTATTCTTTCTGTTGTCCTCAGAAGGATGTGAACCAGGCTAACCTCTGAGGCTGCAGGAGTAAAAAGTCTTCATCTCCTTTTTGTTTTCTCTGTTTTATTGGCCGCAGCTTACTTAGAATCACTCACCTGAAACCAGTGACTTCTGCGGCTGCTGACAAAGCAGCGTTCCTCTTTATTTTCAGGAGACCATGGGGGGATGGAGCATAAAACTGAGTGGCAGGGGCAGCTCAGGAGCCCACATGGCTGCAGCCATTGTCTCTGCTGTTGAGAGGACTCCTGAGCAGTGCCTGGGATATTACCTTCCTCCGCAGTAGTTTGGGGCTGAGTGCTCAGAAAAATTCTGAAATGCTTTAGAGAAAAGTCTGTGCCATTGTTAGGGAACATTTTGTGGGACTGATTTTCTTTCATTTCTTTCATGACCTTTCCCACCCTTCATTTAGAGAGCTGCCAATTTCGACATTCATTCATGTATTCATTCAATGTATATTTGTTTAGTATGGAATGTGTGCTGTACTGCATTAGATTCTAGAGATTCAAATATAAACTCCTGCCATTGAGGAACCCATAGTCTTGTAAGACCCAGACAGAAGTGAATACTCAAGAACACTACACTTGGCTAAAGGGTAAGCGTGACTCCTACACTCTGCTAAGTGCATGGACAGGTTTGTGTATGTGGTGAGTGACTCTGCCCGGGAAGAGGAGTAAGCAAGCAGGGCAGATGTCATCAAGAAGGTGACACTGAAATTGGGGATTAAAGCTCTGTAGAACTTTGTGTCATACAAAAAAGATGGGAAGCAAATTGAGGACAGAAGGAACAGGATGTGTGGAGGCCTGGAAGTAACTGTGAATAGGTGAGTGTGGCTGGACTATTGGATGTGGGTTAGTTTGGGTTAATGGGGGATGATGCTGGGAAGGGGACATTTAAGGCCCCACGTAGTCTCACAGCTTCTCATTCCCATTAAGGAGAGATGGTGGATTAATACACTTAGCTTGCCTCTATTTCCTGCTTCTCACCTGAATCTCAGAGGACCAGGAAGTAAGAGGAGTGGGGGCAACTAATTAAGATGGGCTATGTGTGCGATAGGTCAGTCACTGAACTGGCCCCTTTATATGTGGTCTTAGTTAATTCTCACAACAAACTAGGGAATTATGAAATTGTCACATTTGATCAATGTGGAAGCCTGACCGTCTCAGAATTTGACTCAGATCTGTGTGGATTTAAGTAACCTTTCTAGGTCCTGTTGCTTCTGATGGCTACTTTCAAAAAAGATTTATGACGCTCTTACATATAAAAATAAAAATCGGATGAATTTTATGAACTTGGTGCAAAATGTGGGCTTTACCTCACAAACAGTAAAATGTCACTCAACCCACAGGGCCAAGCAGCCTGGGAGCTCCAGCAGAACTACCAAGGGCTGCCACTGGCTGTCTGATGGTGCCTGGCAGGAACAGAGCCCATCAAGCAGGAGAGAAGAGAGCAGCACATAGCCAGTTGCAAGCCCCCGAGAAGTATACCAAAATCAGGGAATTTGCATAGTAAAATTGAAAGCGTATTTGCATTCAAGAATCAAACGCATGCATTACCACTGTCCTGGAAATAGGCTGACTCAGACCATACAACTAAATAAAAGAATAATGTTTACTCAGAACCGATGTACTTGTTCAAAAAGTTAATGTTTTAAGCTTTCTGCCTTCTAGCAAAACATCGCTAATCTAATTAGAGCTTTCCAACCCCTCTTGGCCTGCAAGCAGGCCTGCAGTGCATTGACTGCTCACCAGACAGGATGGACCCCGGGCCCTTTCTGCTCAGCCCCTCAGCTTAAAAAGTTCAGCTCAACCCTCCTTCTCATCTCCAAATGTTTTCTTCTTATTTCTAAGCCAGCCACCGGCACATTCCAGCACTTTGCACTCCCTAGAATCCCAGAAAGCAAGTTTATTTGGGTGATAGGTCTTCCCTCAAAGACATTCTTAGAACGCTATGCGGTGGAGCAACTGATATCTAATTGCAAAGGCAAGGAGGTTTTAGCAACAGTAGAGGATTTTTATAATGTTGAGGCCACTTACGAGGAGGGGATCTTTAAAGCTTCCCCAACTCAAACTTCAGCAAGTTAGTTTATTGAAACTTTTTTCCCATACCCAAGTTGAAGCTGGCTAGCTCTTTTTTTATCCAGGGAACTAGAGGGTGGTGGCTGGAGAGGTTATGGATGATAAAGTTTAAGATTGAGGTGGAATTAATTAGTGGTAATCTCATTCTAAACCTAGTTTGCTTTTAATCATTCTAGATTCAGGAAGGAGCGAGCCCCAAGGGTGTTATAAAAATATCGTGAAATAAAAATATAAATGCAAGTCTGTGAAGTTTTCCTGCAATTTACACTGAAAGGGAATTAGTCTGGCTGCAAAGTGTCTGGGGATGCTGGGTAAGAACATGGTAGGTGGGGAGCCCTGCATTATTTCTCCCCAATTCCCACAGTTGCTGACTTTGGAGATGATGAACAAATGAAGTGGAATTGGTATTAGGGGCAGAAATCATGGAAGTTTGCATTCAGCACTCTTGCAGTTTCAGAACCTCCTTCTACCCACCTCTTACTTCATATTTTCGTATCCCACAAAGGGGCAGTTGGTGGAGGCATTGGCATTCCCACTTAACAAAGGCATCACATGAGACACGGAGTGGTTAAGTGGTTTGCCTAGAATCACATGGCTATTTCATACCATAGGTGGGATTAAAAACTTAGTAAATGCAGTTTCCAAAGCCCTGAATTGTTGAACTATTCACTGTAGGAAATTGTTAAGATTCCTCCTTTCTCACAGATAGGTTGTAGGGGAAGCAAAATCATAACCATTTTTTCCTCATCTCAGTTCCCCTCTGTTGAAGTATGTGTATTTAGTGACTCCAGGACAAGATACCCTGGAGCCTGATGAGATACTGTTCTGTCCTTGCATCTCAGCGCTCAGAGCTCAACCCTTTAACCATCTTTTAGGGCTGAGTAGCTTTATCATGCGTCTACACCCAGGAGGGCCCTTGGCTCCTGTGTTAGCAAATGCATAGGGTATCTTTAAGACCGAAGAAGTTATTTTCTTTCAATTCTCCCTAGCATCTGAAACTGACATCAAATTCTAGTTGGTAGGTTTAATAATCCTGGTGAAAAAGTATTATTAAACAGTGAAATCAGCAGTTAAAAAAAAAAAACAAAAACAAGCAAACAAGCCAACCAACCTAGTGTGTTTGTGGCTCAGAACAAATATGGTGGAAGGAAACCAGCTTATTTTGTTCAAGCTGTTACTCAAGCATATTAATGTTGAGTGAATTTTTTTTAAACATATGCTGACGTAGTTCACTTGTTCATGGTTTACTTGAGTCAGATTCTGTTGTGTCTTTTTTTAGAAAAAAAGCTGTGATTCTATTTCCTAGTTAATTTATTAATTACACTCCACCTGAATGCAGCAGTTAACATTGCTATTATCTCCTGGATCAAATGCATCAAATGCCACTCTGCACAATACTTTCATTGTAACTTAGAATTCAGCCATCACCCAGTTGCAATATATGGGAGATTATATCAAAAGTAATGTTTACAGTGTGCTAACAGCCTCATAAAGATAAACATCAGAAATTCATTTGAAAACCTAAATCACTGTGTCAGTTATGTTTCCATAAATGGCTTCCTTATGTATTTGTCTATACTTCAGCATGCATCTATTTGCCAAGACTTTTAGCAGACCCTGTCTTTGACTCATTCCAGGAAGAGTGAGGGCATGGCCTGTAGACACAGAGGAACAGTTGGTTCCACAGGCCACTTCTCCTACTTCCCTTTGGTTCCATTGCCAGACACATAGGGAAAGGAGACGCTTTCAATTTAGGAGCTGAGAAAATAATTCAACCATACTCCCTGATGTTGTGTGGAGTCTGGTTCTGTCTGTGCTTCTTCTACGCAGGAACTGAGTTGGTGAGGCAACTTTCTGACTCACCTATTTGTGCTCCCATTCCTGAATCAAGAGGAAAAGATGATGTTGATGTAGGACACTTCAAATGCCCACATTTTTCTGGTGCAGGGGCTAGGAGTGCTGGCTTTGGAGTCACTGAGACTTCAGACAGCACCAATTCCATCACTTGCTAATTGTACAATTTGCTTACTTGTACAATAGGATAAGTTACTTACACTCTCTGAGCTTCAGTTGCCTGATACTTCAAATGGGGGCCATGAGTGTAACGATCTAATAGGGCATTTGTGAGGATTAAGTAATCACACATATAGCACCTACCTCAGTCTTCCAAGTAAATGAAAAAAGTACCAAGTAAATGATGAATAAAGGTAAATTAGTATTGTTATGTTTGCCAACTGGGAGGACCACCTACAGGGCTGTTACAGAGAATAAATATAAAAATGCAGGCCAGAGCTTTTAGCACAGCCCTTGGTCTGTGCCTGCAGACTTTCTGGTATGACAATAGAGAAAAAATCTGTATTCATACTCAATTTGTGGATTTTAATTAGTCAGTAAAATAAACTATCTCTCTAGGTGCCATAAGGTTGCAGGTGTGGGAATCTGTTTTAAATGCCCTTCTCATTTCTATTTGCTGTTTCTTTGTTCTGACACATGCTGGGTAGATGGGCGCATTTCCAAAGCTGAAATGTCTGGATTTGGTCAAGAATCAAAACTTTGTCTGTAGTTTATCTTCTGATCACTCAGTTTATCCCAGGAGACTAAAGACCACCCTGAGTCTTTAATTTTGGCATTCGAGTAAACTGGCATCCTCTGGAGATGAGCACCCAGGTACCAAGTATATATAATTCTTGATGCATAAATATATACACAGGCAGAAAGCCAGGATTCCAAGCTTGTGGTGAGTCAGCCTGAGCCCCAAAGGCTAACAGGACTGAGTAGTACTTTTTGTGCTGAGCCTAGAGGCACCTAGGTTGGACTTTGATAGGATTTTTGATCTAAGTACTTTTTATCAGGTAATGATGCCATCTGAAATTTCCACAACAATATATTCTTTTCAAAGATCTTTCACATACAATATTGTATTACAACAATTCTGTGATATAAGCAAGGCAAAGACTCATTCTCCCTTTACCTTAGGAAGAAAATGTAGGTCCAGAGAGATTAAGTGGTTCCATGCACACATTGAGTTATTGACAGCTTGGAACATGTAGTTAGGAAGGATACTTGAGGAGAGATTTGCTGCTGGAATGGTTATCGGTCAAAGAGGGGTCTCTTTTTCTCTCTGGGAGGGGAGCTCCTTATAAAATGAGAGCTTTGGATGAGGTTACTTTTGTGGTTCCATGGCTCTCACATATTACATTGTTGTTTCCTGATTTCCAGCCCTTCTTGCCAGCCTCCAGGATCCTCAGTTAGTGTGTGATTTTCAGTTCTGATGAAAAATTCTTCTTTGGCTCCAGGCCTACCAACTGCAGTCAATATTGCTACCTCTATGAAATGGTTCTCACACTTTTGTGTGCATCAAACTTATCTGTGGTACTTGTAAAAAATACACTACAGACCTAAGTTTATAACACTTAAGAGACTCTGATGGGAGTGTGTGTGTGCATGTGGGTGTGTGTGTGTGTGTTGGTTGGTTGAGAGTGAATTCAGTGGTGTGCTGGACCAGTGCATAATGGCTTGCAAGAACATACTGAGCACATCTTTTGCCATCTTTACATTCTGTGACAGGTTATCTTGAAATTGACTATGGCAGGAGTTTTCACCCAATCAAAATCAGCAAGTACCACAAATTAGGGTTCCTCAAAAAACAGCTGGTTATAGCTGGTCACAGTGGCTCATGCCTGTAATTCCAGCTACTTGGGAAGCTGAGACAGGAGAATTGCTTGAACCTGGGAGGCGGAGGTTGCAGTGAGCCGAGATCGAGATCGAGCCACTGCACTTCAGCGTGGGTGACAGAGTGAGACCCTGGCTCAAAAAAAAAGCTGATTATTAAACATTTGCCAGCACACCATTGAGTGGTTTCATTGAGTTCCAACCACATAATTAGCTCTCAGATAATTCAATCTAGTGCTTATAAGTCCTGAGTGGAACACTTGGGTAGAAATATCATGACTAACAACCTTGATTGCTCAACTATATTTTTCCTCCTAAAATAGAAAAAAAATGCAATGTATGCTTTCCCCTTTCTGAGAATACTTAATTTTATTTATATATATATATAAATATTTCTAGCACATGTTGCAGCTCCTTGAGCACCTACTATGTTCCCAGTGCCAAACTACTGAATTAAAAAAAAAAGCTCTCGCACTTTTGGAACACGCATAAAATTCCAAAGTCTTTAATTCCTCGGAAATTTCATAGAATTGAAGGAGATTACATGTAACGGGAGCATAATGAGGAAGAGGGAATGATACCAGATGAGGTTTGCCTTGTAGGCAGACCCAAATAAAGGGTTTGTATTTGATTTGAAATTTAATAGGAAGCCCTTATACAACCTCAAGCAGAGAAGGCAAGGGTTCAGATTTATATTTCAAGATCACTCTGGTTGCTGTGTGAGGACTTATTGTAGAGGGCAAAAAGGAAAGCTGGGTAGTGAAACCATTTTTTCTTAAATTTCTTCAAAGAAAAATCTAAAATTCCTTTTGGCCCTTTTATTCACAAAGTTTCTCTTTACAACTGCAAGAATGCAAATCTTTGAGTCAGTGGGGAAAAATTGCATCACTGGAGAATAGGTAAAGTCATCTCAGAAGCAATGTGATATAACAATATATTTTTATAGTACTATATTTTTCAAGACACCTGGTCTCCTCTGACCATAAAGTTCAAGCCCTAGAATTCAGGTTGAATTACATTCAAGTAGCATCATCCAACAGGACTTTCTACAATGATGAAAATACTCTATATTTGCATTCTCCAATGTGGCACCTCTTCTTCACATGTGGCTGTTGAGCACTTTAAATGTGGCCAGTGTGACTGAGGAGTTTGATATGTAAGTTTTATTAATTAAATTTAAATTTAAACAGCCACACGTGGCCATTGCCTGTTGTATTACACAGTGCAGTGTTAGACCGTGTATCTCTGACCATATAAGTGACCTCTCTGAGCCCTATATTTGTATAACAATACTTTCCTATTAGGGAGATGAAAATTAAATAATACACTTAAAAGCAGAGAGCTTCGTGCCTAGCAGCTCTCAGGAACAAAATGGAAGCTGGATTCGGTAGTGCACTGGAGTGGGAGTGAACTGTTTTATGAGAGCCAATTGTGGACATCTCTTTTCAACTCCAGGTTCATTGACATCACATGTGGTCATAGTGGGAATATATATATATACCATGAAGGTCAGAAACTAGTACAAATTAGGGCTCCTCACCCCTATACTAAACCTGAGAGCCAGTTGCTATGCATTTACCAACATACCACTGGTTGGATGCATTTACAAATTTATTTTAGTATTTCCACTATCAGACAAACAAATAATCATCTTAAGCATTTATTTCTCATACAATAAACTAGAACCTTAATTTTTCAGTAATTCTTTTTTTAATTCTTTTCACAATATTATTTTATTCTTCTCTCCCTTTCCTTACCTGACTTTCACAGACGTGTTTGCTTCTGTATTTCTGCTGCCTCAGAGAGGCTTCTCCCTGAGGAAGACTTTGCATATTTGTTCTTCCTTCCTTTTTCCTCTTGCTTCAACACAACCTGTGAACTTTTGGTCATTCCAGTTTGTCTACTCATTCTCTCCTACAAGGAAAGGAGCCAGCCAACCACACAACTCAGTCACAATGACATATTCAGAAATAAGACCAGGTGTTACATGTTTTCTCTCCACACCCTTCTTGGGTTGGTGCTCTCTACAGTCCTAAGCTTTTGCATTCTCCAGCAAAATGTTTTACAGAATGTTGCAAATTACATCTCTGCTTTGCTCCCATCCTCCTATTTGCAGTCATTTTAGGTGACGCTTTATCTGCAAACTAGATTAGAAAGATTCTATATTTATATTAGGGGTGACTTTCTTTTCTCAGCAATATGTTCTTAAGATAACCGCCCGAAAATTTGAAGTCCCTAAATCCTGTCTCAGCCTGAGACTTAGTAAAACTCCTGCAGATAGTTTATTGGTTAAAAAGCTTAAAGTAAAGATGGTACCGAATGAAGACCCCTTGCCTCCCAAACTGCTCAGAGCCCATATGGACTTGTGAGCTCTGATCTCTACCAACAGGTAACTCTAGTTAACTTCACTGGTATGATACCTTTTGAGTAGATGCTAAGAAAGTCTACCCCTTTGGTGTTCAAAACATTAAAAAAGATTTTTTTAAGCAGTGGAATTTTTTCTTCAAAGATAATTCACATGGAAGTCCAGTATACAAAACAAGCAAAAGCTTAGGTTTTTCTGGTTTTGGTGTGCGCAGCAAATCTATCCAAGGGGCAGGGGGCTTTAAATAGTACTATTGGAAAAATCAAATTTATTTATTTATTTATTTTAAAGGCGAAGTCTTGCTCTGTTACCCAGGCTAGAGTGCAGTGGTGCCATCATAGCTAACTGCAGCCTCAATTTCCTGGGGTCAAGTGATCTTCCTGCCTCAGGCTCCTAAGTAACTAGAACTACAGGCAGGTGCCACCATGCCCGATTAAAGATTTATTTTTAAAAAAGCAATTCTATTCTTCACTATATTATACATTTATTCTGTTGGTGGGAAGTCTTTCTAAACTATACTATACTATACTATACTATATTTTCTCTTTTAAAAATAAGTCTTGATTTCCCTGGCTAAAGTTTTATGTAACAATCAAGAGATCAAATAGGTTTAAGAATACCTTTCCTGTCATAGATAATTTTTTATTATACCTTAAGTTCTAGGATACATGTGCAGAACGTGCAAGTTTGTTACTTAGGTATACACATGCCATGGTGGTTTGCTGCACCCATCAACCTGTCATCTACATTAGGTATTTCTCCTAATGCTATCCCTCCCCTAGCCCCCCAACACCCAACAGGCCCCAGTGTGTGATATTCCCCTCCCTGTGTCCAGGTGTTCTCATTGTTCAGCTCCCACCTATGAGTGAGAACATGCAATGTTTGGTTTTCTGTTTCTGTGTTAGTTTGCTGAGAATGATGGTTTCCAGCTTCATCCATGTCCTGCAAAGGACATGAACTCATACTTTTTTATGGTTTCATACTATTCCATGGTGTATATGTGCCACATTTTCTTTATCCAGTCTATCATTGATGGACATTTGGGTTGGTTCCAAGTCTTTGGTATTGTGAATATTGCTGCAATAAACATACATGAATACGCATCTTTATAGTAGAATGATTTATAATCCTTAGGGTATATACCCCATAATGGGATTGCTGGATCAAATGGTATTTCTGGTTCTAGATCCTTGAGGGATCACCACACTGTCTTCCACAATGCTTGAACTAATTTACACTCCCACCAACAGTGTAAAAGTGTTCCTATCTCTCCACATCCTCTCTAGCATCTGTTGTTTCCTGACTTCTTAATGATCACCATTCTAACTGGCATGAGATGGTATCTCATTGAGGTTTTGATTTGCATTTCTCTAACGACCAGTGATGACGAGCTTTTTTTCATGTTTGTTGGCCGCATAAATGTCTTCTTTTGAAAAGTGTCTGTTCATATCCTTTGCCCACTTTTTGATGGAGTTTTTTTTTTTTTCTTGTACATTCGTTTAAATTCTTTGTAGATTCTGGATATTAGCCCTTTGTCAGATGGATAGATTGCAAAATTTTCTCCCATTCTGTAGGTTGTCTGTTTACTCTGATGATACTTTCTTTTGCTGTGCAGAAGCTCTTTAGTTTAATTAGATTGCATCTGTCAATTTTGGCTTTTGTTGCCATTGCTTTTGGTGGTTTAGTCATGAAGTCTTTGCCCATGGCTATGCCCTGAATGGTATTGCCTAGGTTTTCTTCTAGTGTTTTTATAGTTTTAGGTCTTACGTTTAAGTCTTCAACCCAGCTTGAGTTAATTTTTGTATAAGGTGTAATGAAGGGGTCCAGTTTCAGTTTTCTGTGTATGGCTAGCCAGTTTTCTCAACACCATTTATTAAATAGGGAATTCTTTCCCCATTGCTTGTTTTTGTCAAGTTTGTCAAAGATCAGATGGTTGTAGACATGTGGTGTTATTTCTGAGGCCTCTGTTCTGTTCCATTGGTCTATATATCTGTTTTGGTACCAGTGCCATGCTGTTTTGGTTATTGTAGCCTTGTAGTATAGTTGAAGTCAGGTATTGTGATGCTTCCAGCTTTGTTCCTTTTGCTTAGGATTGTCTTGGCTATACAGGCTCATCTTTGGTCCATATGAAATTTAAAGTAGTTTTTCCTGATTCTGTGAAGAAATTCAGTGGTAGTTTGATGGCGATAGAATTGAATCTATAAATTACTTTGGGCAGTATGGCCATTTTCATGATATTGATTCTTCCTATCTGTGAGCATGGAATGTTTTTCAAATTTGTTTGTGTCCTCTCTTATTCTTTGAGCAGTGGTTTATAGTTCTCCTTGAAGAGGTCCTTCACATCTCTTGTAAGTTGTATTCCTAGGTATTTTATTCTCTTTGTAGCAATTGTGAATGGGAGGTCATTCATGATTTGGCTGTCTCTTTGTGTGTTATTGGTCTATAGGAATGCTTGTGATTTTTGCACATTGATTTTGTGTCCAGAGACTTTGCTGAAGTTGCTTATCAGCTTAAGGAGATTTTGGGCTGAGATGATAGGGTTTTCTAAATATACAATCACATCGTCTGCAAACAGAGACAATTTGACTTCCTCTCGTCCTATTTGAACACCCTTTTTTTCTTTCTCATGCCTGATTGCCCTGGCCAGAACTTCCAATACTGTGTTGAATAGGAATGGTGAGAGAGGGCATCCTTGTCTGTGCTGGTTTTCAAAGAGAATTTTTCCAGCTTTTGACCATTCAGTATGAAATTGGCTGTAGATTTGTCAAAAGAAGCTCTTAATATTTTCAGATATGTTCCATCAGTACCTAGTTTATTGAGAGTTTTTAATATGAAGGGGTGTTGAATTTTATCAAAGGCCTTTTCTGCATCTATTGAAATAATCATGTGGTTTTTGTCATTGGTTCTGTTTATGTGATGGATTATGTTTATTGATTTGTATATGTTGAACCAGCCTTGCATCCCAGGGATGAAGCCAAGAAGCTGACTTGATCATGGTGGATAAGCTTTTTAATGTGCTGCTGGATTTGGTTTCCCAGTATTTTATTGAGGATTTTCACGTGGATGTTCATCAGGGATATTGGTCTGAAATTTTTGTTGTTGTTGTTGTGTCTCTGCCAGGTTTTGGTATCAGGATGATGCTGGCCTCATAAGATGAGTTAGGGAGGGGTCCCTCTATTTATATTGCTTGAAATAGTTTCAGAAGGAATGGTACTAGCTCCTCTTTGTAGCTCTGGTAGAATTCGGCTGTGAATCTGTCTGGCCCTGGGCTTTTTTTGGTTGGTAGGCTATTAATTCCTGCCTCAATTTCAGAAGTTGTTATCGGTCTATTCAGGGATTCAACTTCTTCCTTTGTTTAGCCTTGGGAAGGTTTATGTTTCCAGGAATTTATCCATTTCTTCTAGATTTTCTAGTTTATTTGCATATAGGTGTTTACAGTATTCTCTGATGGTAGTTTGTATTTATGTGGGATCAGTGGTGATCTCATCTTTATCATTTTTTATTGTGTCAATTTGATTATTTTCTCTTTTCTTCTGTATTAATCTGGCTAGCAGTCTATCTATTTTGTTAATCTTTTCAAAAAAAACCAGCTCCTGGATTCATTGATTTTTTTAAAGGATTTTGTGTCTCTATCTCCTTCAGTTTTGCTCTGATCTTGGTTATTTCTTGTCTTCTGCTAGCTTTTGAATTTGTTTGCTCTTGCTTCTCTAATTCTTTAAATTTTGATATTAGAGTGTCGATTTTGGATCTTTCCTGCTTTCTCGGGTGGGCATTTAGTGCTATAAATTTTCCTCTAAACACTGCTTTAGTTGTGTCCCAGAGATTCTGGTGTGTTTTGTCTTTGTTCTCACTGGTTTCAAAGAACTTATTTATTTCTGCCTTAATTTTGTTATTTACTCATTAGTCATTCAGGGTCAGGTTGTTCAGTTTCTGTGTAGTTGTGTGGTTTTTAGTGAGTTTCTTAATCCTAAATTCTAATTTGATTGCACTCTGATCTGAGAGACTGTTTGTTATGATCTCTGTTCTTTTTTTTTTTTTTTTTTTTTTTGCCTTTGCTGAGGAGTGTTTTACTTCCAGTTATGTCTTCCATTTTAGAATAAGTGAGATGTGGTTCTGAGAAGAATGTATATTTTATTGATTTGGGGTGGAGAGTTCTGTAGATGTCTATTAGGTCTGCTTGATCCAGAGCTGGGCTGAGTTCAAGTCTTGAATATCATTGTTAATTTTCTGTTTCGTTGATCTGTCTAATATTGACAGTGGGGTATTAAAGTATCTCACTATTTTTGTGTGGGAGTCTAAGTCTCTTTGTAGATTTAAGAACTTGCTTTATGAATCTGGGTGCTCCTGTATTGGGTGCATGTATATTTAGGATGGTTAGCTCTTCTTGTTGCATTGATCCCTTTACCATTATGTATTGCCCTTCTTTGTTTCTTTTGATCTTTGTTGGTTTAAAGTCTGTTTTATCAGAGACTAAGATAGCAACCCCTGCTTTTCTTTGCTTTCCATTTGCTTGGTAAATATTCCTCCATCCCTTTATTTTGAGCCTATGTGTGTCTTTGCATGTGAGATGGGTCTCCTGAATACAGCACACCAATCGGTCTTGACTCTATCCAATTTGCCAGTCTGTGTCTTTTAATTGGGACATTTAGCCTTTTAACACTTAAGGTTAATATTGTTATGTGTGAATTTGATACTGTCATTATGATGGTAGCTGGTTATTTTGCCCATTAGTTGATGCAGTTTCTTCATAGTGTCAATGATCTTTACAATTTGGTATGTTTTTGCAGTGCTGACACTGGTTGTTCCTTTCCGTATTTAGTGCTTCCTTCAGGAGTTCTTGTAAGGCAAGACTGGTGGTGACAAAATCCCTCAGCATTGGCTTGTCTGTAAAGGTTTTTCTTCTCCTTTCCTTATGAAGCTTAGTTTGGCTGGATATGAAATTCTGAGTTAAAAATTCTTTTCTTTAAGCATGTTGAATATTTGTCCCACTCTTTTCTGGCTTGTAGGATTCCTGCAGAGAGATCTGCTGTTAGTCTGACAGCCTTCCTTTTGTGGGTAAGCTGACCTTTCTCTCTGGCAGCCCTTAACATTTTTTCATTCTTTTCAACCTTGCTGAATCTGACGATTATGTGTCTTGGGGTTGCTCTTCTAGAAAAGTATCTTTGTGGTGTTCTTTGTATTTCCTGAATTTAAATGTTGGCCTGCTTTGCTAGGTTGGGGAAGTTCTCCTAGATACTATCTGGAAGAGTGTTTTCCAGCTTGGTTCTATTCTCCCCATCACTTTCAGGTACACCAATCATATGTAGGGTCTTTTCACATAGTCTCATATTTCTTGGAGGCTTGTCCATCCTTTTCATTCTTTTTTCCTCTAATCTTGTCTTCATGCTTTATTTCTTTAAGTTGATCTTTGATCTCTGATATCCTTTCTTCCACTTGATCGATTCAGCTATGGATACTTGTGTATGCTTCATGAAGTTCTCATGCTGTGTTTTTCAACTCTATCAGGTCATTTATGTTCTTCTCTAAACTGGTTATTCTAGTTAGCAATTCCTCTAACCTTTTTTTAAGGTTCTTAGCTTGCTTGCATTGGGTTAGAACATGCTCCTTTAGCTCAGAGGAGTTTGTTATTACCTACCTTCTGAACCCTACTTCTGTCAATTCATCAAATTCATTCTTTGTCCAGTTTTGTTCCCTTGCTGGTGAGGAGTTGTGTGTGATCCTTTGGAGGAGAAAAGCCATTCTGGTTTTTGGAATTTTCAGCCTTTCTGCACTGTTTTTTCTCATCTTCGTGGATTTATCTACCTTTGGTCTTTGATATTGGTGACCTTTGGATGGGGTTTTTCTGTGAACATCCTTTTTGTTGATGTTGATGCTATTCCTTTCTGTTTGTTAGTTTTCCTTCTAACAGTCAGGCCCTTCTGCTGCAGGTCTGCTGGAGTTTGCTGGAGGTCCACTCTAGAGCCTCTTTGCCTGGGTATCACCAGCAGAAGCTGCAGAACAGCAAAGATTGCTGCCTGTTACTTCCTCTGGAAGCTTTGTCCCAGAGGGTATCCACAAGATGCCAGCTGGAGCTGGAGCTCTGCTGTTTGAGGTGTCTGTTGACCCCTGCTGGAAGCTGTCTCCCAGTCAGGAGGTACGGGGGTCAGGGACCCACTTGAGGAGGTAGTCTGTCCCTTAGCAGAGCTCAACCACTATGCTGGGAGATCTGCTGCTCTCTTCAGAGCTGGCAGGCAGGAACGTTTAAGTCGCTGAAGCTGTGTCCACAGCTGTCCTTTCCCCTAGGTTCTCTGTCCTAGGGAGATGGGAGTTTTATCTATAAACCCTGACTGGAGCTGCTGCCTTTCTTTCAGAGATGCCCTGCCCAGAGAGGAGGAATCTAGAGAGGCAGTCTGGCTACAGCAGTTTTGAGGAGCTGCAGTGGGCTCCACCCAGTCCGAACTTCCAGGGGCTTTGTTTACACTGTGAGGGGAAAACCACCTACTCAAGCCCCAGTGGCAGACGCCCCTCCCCCCACCAAGTTTCAGTGTCCCAGGTCCACTTAAGACTGCTGTGCTGGCAGCAAGAATTTCAAGCCAGTGGATCTTAGCTTGCTGGGATCTGTGGGGATGGGATCCACTGAGCTAGACCACTTGGCTCCCTGGCTTCAGCCTCCTTTTTTCAGGGGAGTGAATGGTTCTGTCTCACTTGCGTTCCAGGCACCACTGGCGTAAGAAAAGAACTCTTGCAGCTAGCTCGGTGTCTGCCCAAACAGCCACCCAGTTTTGTGCTTGAAACCCAGAGCACTGATGGTGTAGGCACCCGAGGGAATGTCCTGGTCTGCAGGATGCAAAGACTGTAGGAACAGTGTAATATCTGGGCTGGAATGCACCATTCCTCACAGCACAGTCCCTCAGGGCTTCCCTTGGCCAAGGGAGGGAGTTCCCCTACCCCTTGTGTTTCCCCAGTGAGGCAAGGCTCCACCCTGCTTCTGCTCACCCTCCGTGGGCTGCACCCACTGTCTAACCAGTCCCCATGAGATGACCCGGGTACCTCAGTTGGAAATGCAGAAATCACCCATCTTCTGTGTTGATCTCATTGGGAACTGCAGACCAGAGTTGTTCCTATTCGGCCATCTTGCCACCACCTCCTCTTCTCCCCTTTCATGCATAATTTTTTAAATGCTGTAATTTCATGGTGAAATACATCAAAATTAGCATAATGTTGCTTGTACCTTTATAATGTCTCTTGCCATGTAACATTCTACATATAGAAATCAGTTTATGTAATAAGCTGTGTGACCTCAATAGTGATGTTCAATTATTGCTACAAATAATTGTACAAACAAAAAATTCCATATTTTAACAGGACTTTAAATCTCAATGGCTTCATGATAATCCCCTGGGGAAAAATCAGCAATTTCAAGTGGCCTAAGATTTAAGTCTTAAAAGTTTACAGTACATTTTAGAAGATCAATATGCATGCTTCTCTGTCTTCTCCTTTTATATGTTCATGTTATGGTTTTATTGCCATGAGCGAGTAATGTCCTCAACCCACAATTGGTCATGCCATACAATTTTCATCAGAAAAACAAGTTAATATCAATAACATTAAAATCAGAAGGATTACTATATTTTTCCAAATTGTTTTGTATCTAATAAAGCCATAGTTCAGGTAGATTCATATGATCACTTAACCAAGACTATTTTATCCAATGGCCTCTTTGGACTAAGAGCCTAGGGACCATGAACTTTGCAAGGGCTTGCTAACATGTTTGAGTTCAGAAAGGAAAATATGTTAGCCTAAAAATAATAAAAAATAATTCCCTGCTAAGTTATAATGGATAATTGTTGAATCATATATCTTCCAAAGCTAGCATTATGTTAACTAATTTAATGCCACTCTTCTAGTTATATGTTAATATAATAATCTTTAAAACAAAAAAGAATTCTTTATTCTTCAACTAAAGAAAAAAATACAAAATTTATTAAGACAATTTGCATCATAATAATATATTTAAGGTGGAATATTGATAACATTTAATGTTTACTGTGAAGCTGTATGAAACCTAAACAAGGAAAAACTACAGAAGTCTTTTTAAAAGTCCTGGACATTTAGCAATTAATTAACCTTTTCAGGTTCATTAGTCAACAAAATTTCTTGGAATAACTATCTACTTTGAATATTGTCAGGGTCAAAGGTAACTTGGAAACACTCAAGAGTAATGAATAGTGAGTATTTAATACATTACTTATTCATAGTGGGAGTAGACTCAGAACTGTTTCTGGAAAATAATTTCACTTTGCCAAGTGATACATCTATGACCCACTATGTGAAAACAGGAAAGTTGTATTTGTAAGTTTTATTTGCGCTTCTTGGTTGATTTCTATAGTAAGAAATCAACTGCTCTAGTGTTTTCTATAATTAAACATATTCAGCTGGTTTATCGGTGCTTATCACAAACTCTGATGATAGAAGTGATATTTATGGAGTATTGCAGGAAAAACCTGTAGTCCGTCTATCCTTCCAGATAAAAGATTGGAATCCCCAATCTGCAGTCAACAACTGATGAATGGGATTTAAAAGATCTATCATTCAAATGCAGCTATGGGTTAAAACAAAATCTATCAACTCTCCTAAATTATACAAAAATATTTGCATATGTGAATATGTGTGATTTTTCTAAGGTGAAGCTCTATAACTTTCATAATCTTCTCAAAGGGATTCATGTATTAAAGAAAAAATAAACCCTGCCTTAGATTCTCTCCTTGGATCCAGCCAGACTATCAGAGGATATATACTTAATTGTATTATCTTAAGCCTCATGCTTCCCTGTTCTTATTCATTTACCTACTTCTTGGCTGAGAATAAGCCTACCTGAACTAGGTTTCAATTTTAAATCCAAAGTTCTGTAGGGATTTTGAGAAATAAACTTGTGAAATTTTTAACTGCATCTGTGTTTTAAAAGAAGATCCATTTGAGAAAATTCTTTCAGAGTGAATCTTTAGGAAAGACTTCCCTTCTACCACAAAACTGACAATGTTTTCTTTTTTTCTGATGAAAAGTCTAGAATCATCTCTGAATGCCAAAAGCCATTTGAGGGTTCATGCTACTTGCATAGTTGTGCCCACTCCTGTTCCTCTTGGTCCTTGTTTCAACTTTCTACTCTTCTTGATATTTTCTTCTTGTTCTTAGTTGTATTTTTTACTTTTGTGCATGTCATTGAGATAAGCCTCCTCAAAAGAGAGTCAAGGGGGAAACAAACAAATATCCAACTTGCAAATGGGAAAGTTAAATTTCAGTTAAGTAGCTACTCCAAAGTAACAGAACTTATCCCAGGTAAAGGTGACTACTCAAACCCAGGCTGCTCATATACCAGGCTTATTCTTTTAATAGTTCACCATATAGATGGTTCAAAGTGCTGCTTATTGGCAATGCAAGTTGAATATAGATCTTCAGGAAATACTCCTACCCTCTATTATTCCCCACGTTATAAAACAACATCCTGTTTAGCTCTCCAGAAATATCATGCTCTTACTTATAGGCAACATAATGACTATGCAATATTTCTTCTCTATTATAGTATTTCTATATTTAAAATAGTATTTTGGGGTGGTAACAGAGTGTAAGACAAAAGGAGGAGCGGAAAAGCTTGGATTGTATGTCTTTTGCTCTCTCTGCCCGGGCCCCCTCCTGCAAAGAGAAATAGAGTAGCATAGTCATTAAGAATGTGAACTCTAGAGCCAAATGGATTATGAAGCCCAGCTCTGCACTGACCAGGTGTGTGACCAAGGGAAAGTTACTTAAACTCTCTGTGCACAATAAAGGTGATTATCATTTACTCTATAAGACTGTTGTGAATATTAAGGAGTTAATATATGTGAAAGACTTACAACAGTGCCTGGTATATAGTAGGAACTCAGTTAAGTATTATATATTAAAGTTACTACCAGGATTATGAATAGGTACTGCATAAACATTCTCAACTTGCAGAAAGAGACACCACATAGGAAAGACAATTGTTTCTCCTACATGTAAAAAGAATTAGACTCAGAGTTTTACAAGACACTATATTTTCACCAGGGCAAAATACAATGGGCACAGAGATGGGCTTAAAAAAATTCCAGATGGCATATGTGGATACAAATCAAGGCCAATGACTGAATTTCAAGCCATTTCTCTGGTACTTGCCCAAATCTATTCTGGATGAGAACAGAAGGGACAGAGTGGGCTGTGGAAAGAAGCCGTTGAAATCGCGTGCACAGGGTTGTTGTTCCAACTTCGAAGGTTGGAGTAAAGCCACCTGAAAGATTTGGCCTTGTATGTTTGTGATCCCAGGAAATTTCCCCAGCATTAAAGTTATGCTTCAGGGAAGAGAAAGAAGTAAAGATTTTTGTATCTGTAAATAAGGCTGTTGCTATGTGTGAGTGGCAATGTTCCATAGACATAGCTATTTTCACTTTCTTGTGGTCCACCCATGAATTACAAAGCACAAAAGGGTGTTTCCTTTCCAGTTGAAAATTGCTTTTGGCAGAGTTATCTGACACAGTTTTTCAATGAGCCACAGGACCTGTCACCTCAATCATTTTGCTTTCCCTTTCATCCTCCTACAAAAGTGATTTGAAAGAGGGAGGGTAACTGATCAGATGAAGCTGAGGGATATGTGAGCATGTTAATAATAACCTGTCGACACCTGGAATAGCCAGATGCAAACACATTGGATTAGTGGTGAGATGGGCTCCTACAATGTTCATACCCTGATCCACTGTAATCTCTGTGCAACTGTCACTCTTCCTCCTCCCATCCTGAGAACCATTTTATCATCAATATCATGAAAAGCAATAGCAAATGGCAAATCCCCCACACTCTTTGTAAGGATATACAAGGCACACAAATGATAAAAATTCACCCTTGGCCTCCTTGATTCCCCAAATAATTAATAAAGTTGCTCCAGAATATTCCTTATTGGGAGTAACATAATCAAACAGTGATTAATTATTTCATAGCCCTTTCAAAGCAACGAAGTCCAGATCTTAAAACTGGCCCTACTGTAGCTACTGAAAATAAGTGGAGGTCTTCTGAGACACAGTTAAAATGGGCTACCTTAGTACTGTTCCAAATATTTTACTTATGTAAATTTAGACTTCCATAAAAACTTCATGAGATTGATACTATGATTATCACCCTTTTACAGACCAACTATTTTTGCACAACTAATTAAGTGTTAGAGGTGAGATTCACACCCAGGCAGTTTGGCTCCAGGTGCTCCTCTCCACCATATGATGCTGTCTCTGTGACAAACAGAAAGCATTGGTGGTGCTGAGTTTCTGAGAGGCAATGATAAGTGAGAATTCATTGAGTCTTGTTATCTTCTCATAGATCAACTGCGGTAGAAGTATAGAAATCCAGAGGTGCAAAGTGTGCTAGAAATCACTTAGGCCCAGGGACATCTTGCAGTTTCCCTTTCATCCTCTTACATCCTCTCTGGTGAGACACCCAGAGCTCAACATCTGGGCTTCCTCTCTCCTTATCTAATACCCCATTTCTCATACCATGAATGACTAATCAGTGTGCATTTCACTGGGAAAAGTTTTTGTAATATTATTTTACCTCCTGTCCTACTGTTCCTGCTTCTGCCTGGTGTTTCCTCTCCAGTGCCTCCTTCTTGGTGAAGTGGCACACTGGAAGAATGGGCAGATGGTCAGGACACCAAGGTTTGAGTCCTGACTCTGATATTTTCTGGCTATGTGAAACTAGGCAAAACTCCTTACCTCTCGGACCCTCTATTTTCCATCTATTAATATATATTGGTATTAAATACTGGCCTTTTATTGTGTCACTGGGTTTTCTCAAGAATAAAGATTTCTGGGTCTCTGGATCTTTAAACTGTGGTCCACAGCCCAACAGCAATGGCATCACTCATTGCTGGTTGGAAATGAAGAATCTCAGGGCTGAAGTCAGACCTATTGTATTAAAATCTGCATTTTAATAAGGTCTTCAAGGGATTTGTGTGCATATTAAAGTTTAAAAATCACTGTGAAAGTTTCACAACTGACACTGCAGTTCAGATAAAGGGGCTGCTATTTCTTTTCACGTCTGCTTCCTCTCTCCCATTTGCTGCTCTAAAAGAGCAATTCAAGTCACCAGTCTCTTACTCTTGGAATCAATTTTGGAATTTGGAATTAGGAACATTTTGTATATTAAAAAGGCCATACACTACATATATTGTATATTATTTAACACCCTTACTGGGGTCTGTGGTGGTGCCTTGAAATAAAACACAGTGACTATTAATTACATTGAATAGAATAAATATTTTAAAAATAGCCACATGGCATCTCCAGTGAGTTTTCACCTTCAAATGTGTTTATTACAAACTTGGAAAATAACTTCTGAGTTTCAGAGCTTTTTGGGTTTTGGAATGGTGGATGGGGACTGGGCATATGAACTTCTCAGGGATACCTTGACCTCCATCTGGGAGAGATGTGAGTCTCACCCCGAGCAGCTTCTCCTTGGGTAAAGCCTGTGTGGACCACAGCTGGACCAGACATGGGCAGATGAGAGACTGGCATGGAGCACCCCGAGATCCCCTCAGACACTATCCAGGACATCCTGCTTCTGCAGGAGCCCATCAACTGCCCCAAACCTGAGGCAGATTCATGGTTTAAGGAAAACCATTTTCTCACTGGTCTTGTAATATGAAGCCTGAGGAAAGAGTGGAGTAAGCAAGGGGATAGACACTTCCTCATCTCACACAAAAGAATGCTTGTCTCCTAAAAAAGGGGGGACTCAGCTTTTGGCATTTTTTTGGGTTTAAATCATCCAAAAATCTAATAAAAACCCAAAGAGAAAATGTATTTCATAGAAGATACTGATGAGGAGCTTTTTATTTAAATCAAAGCAAAACCTGTGCCTATGATAAAACTTCTCTAAAAGAATGAAGACTGGAGGCATCATGCTACCTGACTTCAAACTATACTACAAGGCTACAATAAGCAAAACAGAATGGTACTGATACCAAAACAGATATATAGACCAAAGGAACAGAACAGAGGCCTCAGAAATAACACCACACATCTACAACCATCTGATCTTTGACAAACCTGACAAAAACAAGCAATGGGGAAAGGATTCCCTATTTAATACATGGTGCTGGGAAAACTGGCTAGCCATATGTAGAAAGCTGAAACTGGATCCTTTCCTTACACTGTATACAAAAATCAACTCAAGATGTATTAAAGCCTTAAATGTAAGACCTAACACCATAAAAACCCTAGAAGAAAACCTAGACAATACCATTCAGGATATAGGCATGGTCAAAGACTTTATGACTAAAACACCAAAAGCAATGGCAACAAAAGCCAAAATTGACAAATGGGATCTAATTTAACTAAAGAGCTTTTGCACAGCAAAAGAAACTATCATCAGAGTGAACAGACAACCTACAGAATGTGAGAATTTTTTTGCAATCTACATATCTGACAAAGGGCTAATATCCAGGATCTACAAGGAACTTAAACAAATTTACAAGAAAAAAAAAACCCATCAAAAAGTGGGCAAAGGATATGAACAGACACTTCTCAAAAGAAAACATTTTTGCAGCCAAGAGACATTTGAAAAAATACTCATCATCACTGGTCATCAGAGAAATGCAAATCAAAACCACAATGAGATACCATCTCACGCCAGTTAGAATGGCAATCATTAAAATGTCAGGAAACAACAGGTGATGGAGAGGATGTGGAGAAATAGGAACACTTTTACACTGTTGGTGGGAGTATAAACTAGTTCAACCATTGTGGAAGACAATGTGGCTATTCCTCAAGGCTCTAGAACTAGAAATACCATTTGGCCCAGCAATCCTATTACTGGGCATATACCCAAAGGATTATAAATCATTCTATGATAAAGACACATGCACACGTATGTTTATTGCGGCACTATTCACAATAGCGAAGACTTGGAACCAACCCAAATGTCCATCAATGATAGACTGGATTAAGAAAATGTGGCACATATACACCATGGAATACTATGCAGCATAAAAAATGATGAGTTCATGTCCTTTGCAGAGACATGGATGAAGCTGGAAACCATCATTCTAAGCAAACTATCACAAGGACGGAAAACCAAAAACCACACGTTCTCACTTATAGGTAGGAATTGAACAGTGAGAACACATGGACACAGGTTAGGGAACATCACACACCGGGGCTGGTCAGGGGGTGGGGGGAGGGGGGAGGGATAGCATTAGGAGAAATACCTAAAGTAAATGATGAGTTGATGGGTGCAGCAAACCAAAGTGGCACATATATACCTATGTAACGAACCTGCACATTGTGCACGTGTACCCTAGAACTTAAAGTATAAAAAAAAATGAAGGATTGCACCTCTCAAGCTAATTCTTTGCCCTTTCCACTCTTTTTACGCACTACCCTAAACTTATTCAAATTATGTCTGGAGGGCTCCAGCAGGCAGAACATTTGGTTATATTCTCTAACATGGAACCCTTTGTTGTAGCCTTGCTGGAAGAAAAGGAAAGGCAGGGATGTGGGGACCATTAGTGTAACTTTATCACCAATATTTTCTAAGAAAAGGTCCACCTAAAATGAAAAATCCTTTGAAGAACTTATAAGTTGTAAAAAATGGATGAGAATAGGGTTTCTGTTTCAGAATATTTAACTTCTGATCTTAGCTCTTCCAAACTGCTGGGAGGAATTGAAACTTTCTTCTGTATTTGTCTATGGTCCAAAGCATTTGGTGGATAGGTGGTTCTGGGAAATATGGACTATTGGGGGTATGACCTTTCTATCAGAAATATCCACCACTTACTCCAAGAGTTCTTTCAGAGACAGTGAGACTGATATAACCAGTTTCAATGGAGTCAGCTCTGGAACATGTACAAAAACTCATGTCTGATGACATCCAGAGCTTTTTCTTATCAGCGTAACACCTTCAGTTTTACTACTTCACTTGAATCTTCATCAAACCTTAGGAGATTATTGCCCCCATGCTACAGAGCAGAAAACTGAAGTTCAAGGAGGTTAAGCAAATTGCTAAAGGTTACATAGCTAGAACCTGGGTCTGGCTGATTACAAAAAGTGTGCTCTTAACCGCTATGTGGTTTCTAGATTTGTTTGGAGCCTAAGATTTGTTTTAGGAGGCCTAGAGTTCAGAGTATAGGTGGAAGCACTGTATATAGCAGGGCTGGGCAGGCAACTCAAGTGCTGCCCATTGAAAAGGTGTTGGGTGAAGAGGGAGAGAGGGTGTCAGTGCTGGGATTCATGTGCTCACAGAAGATGATTTATGGCTCCTTTTCAACCTAACTCATATGTCCCTTCCAGGGATGTAAGTGAGATAATCATAGGATTATAATGATGAAATAAAACTCCTAAAGCCATCCAATCTATCCCTCTGCCTTCAGGCATTGGTTCATTTAAACTAGACTATTTTCTTCCTCTGTTTGAAGATCTTAAGAGGAGGAATTTCCAAATCACTCAGATACCTGTGAATAGGGGGCTCATAGGTCTCATAGTGATTAATCTTTTTGTGATGATAAATCACAAATTGCCAAGCATTTATTGAATTCCTATGCAAATGTGTGTGTGTGTGTGTGTGTGTGTGTGTGTGTGTGTGTGTGTGTATTTTAGATGTTTTCAGAGAGTCATAGATAGCTTGCTCTTAGGCTTCTTACAATATTCTTGGATCAACAAGGGTAGTACAATTGCAAAAATTAGAGCTCAGTAAAAATATATTACAAAATTACATGCTAAGAACCAGCATTCTGCTTCTTTTCTGCCAGAAATTAGCCATGTGACTCTGTACAAGTCATTAGGCCTCTCTAATATTTAGCTGCCTTTTCTGTAAAGTGAGGGGTTGGATGACCTTGTCATCATGTTTGCTCAGCAGCATGAGGACTGCAGATTCTAATACAATGGGGGAGACTTTGAGGGTAATAAGAGCTCAGAAGAGGAGTGATCCTGGAGGGACTAGTTTGTTAAGGTGCTGGAAAGGAAGAAGGACTTTAGTTTGTTCCTGCAAAATGGGTAACCTTGGCCTAGTGAGAAATAAAGGCACTCCAGAAAAACAGCATGAAGATGGAAGGACTTGCTGACCAGCAAGTGAAGGGCCAGCTGAGAGCAGAGATAAAAAGAAAAGGGTGGGACCACATCACTTCAAATTATATTTAGATCTGAAGTGTTTGGGTTAGAGGTGGCATAACATTAACAGCAACAACAACAAAAAAAGCTTCTTGAGAAAGGTAAAAATCAGGGAGAAAATAATTACATAAATGGAGTGTCTTCAATATTACAGGCCCTAGGCAAGCCGATTTAAATATATAATCCTCACAACTATCCAGAAAGTAAGGATTCGCTTCTCCATTGTGATGGTCAATTTTGTGTGTCAACTCGACTGGGCTCAGGGATGCCCGGAGAGCTGGTAAAACATTCTTTCTGGGTGTGTATGTGAAGGTGTTTTAAGTAGAGATTAGCAATGGAATTGGTAGACTGAGTAAACAAGATTGCCCTCACCAGTGTGATTGGGCATTATCCAATCTGTTAAGTCTCCAAATAGAAGAAAAAGGTGGACAAATTTATTCTCTCTTGAGCCAGGGCATCCATCTTCTCCTGTCTGCAGACATCAGTGAGCCTGGTTCTCCAGCCTTCAGACTCAGCCTGGGACTTACACCATTGGTTCTGCTGGTTCTCACACCTTCCAGCTTGGATTAGAAATACAATGCTGGCTGCCTTGTCCTCCAGCTTGCAGTCAGCAGATTATGGGACTCCTCAGCCTCTGTAATCTCATGAGCCAATTTCCTATAATAAATTTCTTTATACATATAAGAAATTTATTATATATTTATATATACTCCTGTATATGTATATATTTATACATATATATTTCCTATATATACATATATGCACACATATATAGGAGTATATCTATGAAGGCGCATTTATTATATATATGGTATATATAACACACAGACATATATATCATAAACCAATGTTATATGGTTATATGACATATATATCATATACACACATACACACACACATACATATCATATTTGTTCTTTTTCTCTGGAGAATTCTAATATATCCATCCTACAGATGATAAAACAAGGTTCAGAAAGATTATGTAATTTTTCTCCAGTCATCCTGTAAGTAAATGGTCTCAAAGCATGAAATTTCTGAATGCAGCAGCATGTAAAATAGCATGTGTTGTGGAAATTTCATGAAAACATAGTGAGAATTCCCTAACATTAAGGAAACTGGAGAAGTGTTGAGGTAATGTAAACTTAAAGGTAGTAGGACAAGAGAGGAGGCACATATTTGAAAGAAATAATCTGGAAGATAAAGGGAAGGTGGATTGGTTATGGATGAAACTAGAAATGGATAAATAAAAGATGACTGCAATGTTTGGAATATGAAAAATTTGGACATCCTTGATTTCACTGATATCAGGTAGGAAGAGAAGCTGGTTTGGAGATGAAGGTGACTTAGCTTGGCTATGTGGAGTCTCAGGTGAAACTGATTTTCTCGATTGGCCATGTCCAGAAGGATGCTGGTGCAGTAGGTGTAGGGATCTTGGCATAATGGCAGAGCTGAAGAGAAAGCTCTGGGAATTATTAGCAAAGAGAGATCATTCATCGAAATCTCAAAGAAGAGGAAACTGCAATGAAAATAAAAGAGAACACTCCTAGGAGGTGGGTGGAAAGAGCAAGAGAAATCTACATCAGAGAGAGAGTACTCGAGAAGGACAAAAGAACATTAGGAAAGAAGAATATCTAGAAGCTGAGGGGAAATTGACACAGGAAAGTGGGGTGAAGGGAGAAAGAAGGGGTGTCAGGGACCTGTTAATCCTCAGAAATCCTAATTACAACAGAGAAGTCTATTCAAATAAAGATAGAAAAATCCACATGATTTTTTTCATCATTTCAAAGATCTTTTTTATTTTGTTATTTCTTCAGGCAAATGGTATAACTATGATCCTTGAGTTTTCCACAAGAAAGGAGATACATTTAAGAACTTGCTGTGATATAAATTTATGCCTGAAAACACACACTTTTCTGGGTTTCCATAGGGTGTTAATTGCTGAAATTGTTGCCTAGATCTTTGTAGTGCTTGCACGCTCATTCAATAACTATTTAAGTTCCTGGATGAGCCAGGCCCTGTGCTAGGTATCGGTGCTGCAGATAAGCGGGTGGAGTCTCCCCTCTCTACTCACCCACGAGTCATATTATTAGCCCAGCTAGACAAAGGGAGCAGCAGAGGAAAAAGTGTGCCCTTGGGACATGGAGGCCAGATAGTGGCTGAACCAGCTTCAGTTTCAAGCTCTGCTTCTATAATCAGTAAGGGCTGGGGATAAATTGCAATTCATTTCCAGTGTGAACTTCGATAGCATAAACAAGCCCAAACTGAATATGAACTCTAGCCCAGGAAGCCATTTTCCTCAAAGCAGATTGGCAGGGAGCTCAGGGGCTTTGCCCCTTTCCGCTGCAGAGATCATCTGTTGGGATCAGGTGGGTGTCTCCCCAGCAATCAATATCCTGGGAGAGCTGCCGGGACAGGAAAGGACAGCAAATGGGCTGGGGAGGTCTTGATTTCTCTTTCTTTGCTTAGTTCCTTCACCTTTCAAATAGAGTGCTTGCCCACCTGCTTTGAAAACGTAAATCCAGACTGTTTGAAATTAGTACAGATTTAATTATATACAACATGTACTCTCTCTTCCCTTGATACTCATTTCACAGACAAGCAGGAGTTTTGGAAAATCACAGTAGCTTGTTTGCAGATATCTCTCTCCATCCCCCACCCCTATCTCTGCCGTACTACTTATACACACAGAAGCTTTTATAATCTATATGTTTTTATGCATGTAGCCAAATACGAAGGAAGGAAAAAAACCTTTCAAAATATTAATCATCTTCTATTTTTCTTAGTCAGATGAAAATTTCCTGCACTTTTGTCCATGTAAACGCAAAATTATCCTCCTGCAAGTTGAGGTGGTGGCAGTTCCTGAACACAGTTATATTTTGCAGATAACAGGATTAGCTTGGATGTGGGTAATAAGTTGGTGAATCTCCCCCCGGCCATTTCTCAACACTGAGAGCACTAATCCTTTATGCTTTGATGTCTTCTAGTTTTCCATCAGGTGCGCCACGGACTATTTGTCCTGGGGCAGTCAGCTCTCTTATAAGATCTCATAGTGTCCTCATTAGCTGCGCCTATTTACCCAGCCAGCCTGTTGAACCCAATTTATAGTTTATGTGATTAATTCCCAAAGTACAGTAAACCCTAGCTCTAAGGCTCTCTATTATATGACTGCATCTCCTTTAAGGGCAAACACAAGCTTCAGCTCTTTTGCTATATGACTGCATCATATATAATACACTAATAATTTTACTCTCGACGACACATTAAACATCTTTCTATACACTTTCTTTACAGCACACAGCTCATAAAGAAAAGAATGTTCCACACTGAACTGTAAAGTGCTAACTATATGAGGGAGTCATTTGGGTTTTTTGCTTTAAAAAATTTATTTTTGCTGAAATTACCACATAGCATTACTATCAGGTTGAATGGTGAATCGGCAAACCACATTACTGTACCACTCTTTATCTACTGAATTATAAGTTTGAAAAGGCTTAAGAGGTAATGTGGCAGCACAAACCCATGGGCTCCTTTTCATCTTTAACATGCAGGCTTGGAAGATAAAAGATTTAAGTGTGCGTGTGTGTATGTGCACGTGCATGTGTGTGAAGAGGGCGAGAGAGCAAGACAAAGACAGAAAGCAAAATGAAGAGGGCAGCACTCAAGGCAACCTATGTCAACTTTGTTGGAATTTTTTCCTGTAGCAAAAAGAATTATGGAAAAGTCACTTACAATTGGTATGAGGTTAAAAAAAAATACCACTACACTAGTAGTTTTCATCAAGGGATATCTCCAGGGACATTTGGTGATGTCTGGAGATGTTCTGGTTGTCACAACTGGGTGGGGGGGGGGTGCTACTGGCATCTATTGGGTAGAGGCCAGAAATAATCTAAACATCCTACAGTTAGCCCCCTACAACAAAAGAATTATTCAGCCCCCAATGCCAATCGTGTTGAGATTGAGAAATTCTGCCAATCATTTCTGTTTTTAAATCTTAACTGAACTCAAAGTTGAGGAAGCATGAAGAGATAGTTGACATCTGGCATCTACCTATCTTGGATTTTTCAGAGTAAATAGATAAGGGCTGATTATTTCTACTGTGAATTGTTTATGCCTCTCACTTTCTGCCATCTAATTTGGTACATAACAAATCTAATGGGTGGGCGAGCAAAGAAAAGTGTGAGGTATGATTCAACCTCCTTCAGTTTTCTACTGGTTGGTAGTTCTGAGAAAACATTTGATGGACTAAGATGTGGAAAGAAATGTCTTTGAAACTATATGTGGATTTGTTATTCATATTACCTCTATTCTATTTCAATTTCTCTGTTTACATTACCTCTACTCTCCATTGCTATTAGAATAGAAAACTAGAGACATTTGCTGATGTGTTAACCTGTCCAACACATGAGTTACTAATCCCATAATTCTTCTTTCTCTATTTCCACAAGATTATGGTTTTCAGTTACAGATATATAAACTGAAGTGGTGAAGGGAAAAAAGGTAGCACAGAAAAGACTGAGGAATTATTGTAGCACTGTGAGAGGAAGGTCTTAGAGTAACAAGCATCATTTCTACACTTGCACAATGTCTTTGTCCCTGATTCCAAAAAAATTGCAAAACAGTTTTTTGGTTTTTTTTTTTGTTTTTTGAGATGGAATCTCGCTCTGTCACCCAGGCTGGAGTGTAGTGGCGCGATCTCGGCTCACTGCAAGCTCCGCCTCCTGGGTTCACGCCATTCTCCCACCTCAGCTTCCGGAGTAGTTAGGACTACAGGCGCCCGCCACCACGCCTGGCTAATTTTTTTGTATTTTTTTAGTAGAGACGGGGTTTCACTGTGTTAGCAAGGATGGTCTCTATCTCCTGACCGCGTGATCCGTCCGCCTCGGCCTCCCAAAGTGCTGGGATTACAGGCGTGAGCCACCGCGCCTGGCTGCAAAAAATTTTACAACCGTACAAGGCACTAGACAAATCCCTAAAGGGACTAGTTTTCCTTCTATTACTGTTGTATGGAGTAAGTTATTGCTCTAGAGAATACAACATCTTAGAGAAACATTTCGTTTTCAGGTTTGTGTTCTATGGACCTGCCCATGAAGTTTCCACTCAACATTCAGGGTCCCATGATAACCACTTGGAGTTTATTGTTAAGTATGTACTCTCACTAAATGTATAGCATAAAAGAGCTTTAGTTTCCTCTAACCTACCACCCTCACATTTCTTTGGAAATTGAGGATCTTTGACAATGTGAGATCCTCAGCAATCCAAATGGGACAGTGTAAAGCTTTTCTCACCAGGAAGAAAATTACATAAGAAAATTGCATTTTAATTTAAAATGTAAATTTCTTTTAAAATGATGGAATGTATAAATTTTCTGGGAATGTGACATGTGGAGTAGATTCTCTCCAGGAATGTGAGGTAGTGGTCTCCAGTTTGGGAATGGTAGCATTCAGAAAAGTCAGCAAATCTCTCATTAGAGACAGTACTAACTTGGCTTTGTGTCATTTCAAATATTCTGACTCTTAGTATGCTGCCCTTTAGAATATAGATAGTAATGCTAGACTCCCTCATGGAGTCTACAGGAAGAATCATTCATAAAACATACAGTAAAGTTTTTATGAAACACCATAGAACTATAATAAATTTGAGTTTGATACTTTCCCGTTCTAAAATTGTTTGACTTTATGACACAAAATCGGAAATTATTGCAATCTGTAAAAATGCAGTTGGTAGCAGAAGGTCCCAAGATAGAATTTGATTCTGAGAAAGTGATGTTGCATACTTTTTGTTTTGTTTTACAAAATAGAGTTGGTTCTTGATTTTTCTTATAAATAGTAAATGGAGATCATCTCAAGAAGATGAGTCAAAATTTCTTGCAATTGAATGACATAGGTAAGACATTTAGATATTGAAATCAGCTTACATGTTTGGAGCATGTAATAATGATAGATAATATTAAGTACTTACTATATCCTAGGAACTCTGCTAAGCATTCTAAGCAGGTTGTACTATTCAATCCCTACAATAATTCTAAGAGGTAAGTTGCTATTATTGTCACCAATTTACAGGCAAGTGAACTGAAGACTATAGTAGTTACATGACATGTTAATATGCATAGGAAAAAGTCATGACAGGATTCAAATTTGAATCTTTCTAATGCTAGAATCTGAGCCATTAATCACCCCCTTACATGGCATGTTGCTTGGATTCTACTTACAAAGAAATTTCACTTGAGACTAATGTGCACAGTTTTCCTATTATCTCTTACCGAAGCACCCTGAACTGAAATCTCTCAAATTTAGCCTCTCAAGTATATTTTTTGTCTCTCTAGTTGGAAATTAGCACTGGAAAAATTAGTCTTTCCTGAGAAATGGGTAGGAAATAAAACATGCTGTTGTATTCTGTTCTGCTGCCTGAGAAAAATCAGGGTGTGCAAATGCCGCCTAACAATTCAGCATTGTGGAACCTTGGCAACTCTTTGCAGAGTAAAGCTTTTCTCTTCTGCCTGGAGGGTTTAGGATGATGAAATGCTAACCCTGGGCTCAGGGAGCAACAGCCCTGACTGGACATCGGGTAATCTAATAGAAGGAGCATAATATCAATAATGATAACAAAATAATAATTGTCTTTTTTTCTCTGATCATCATCACCACCCTCTACTATCTTCACACCCTCCCCCCGCCAAAAAAAAAAAAAAACCTTCCGTGCTAGTCATCTTATGATGGACATGTTTTTTCTAAATTTTCACATGCTCTACAAAGTAGCCTAGGCTTATAGAAGTGGAAGAGGCATAGAGTGCTCTGAGTTTAAGAGATTGAGAGAAAGAATAAAACATAAAACAAAGACAGTGTTATGGGGCATCTGCTGTAGGCCATCAGAACGGTAGGTGAGGGAAAACCAGCTGCTGAGGTCAGTTGAACTCTCATAATGTTGAACTCCAGGGGGACTTGGATTCCTCAGACATCTGCTGGGTTAAAGACCCATGAAGGATCAAAGGAGTTACTGAATTGGAGAACTGCGACTTTCTATTACTAACCGTAGCTAATGTAATTGAAGGAGAAATTGTGTTAGATCTCCTGCTTATGGACAGGTAAGATTTTATTGAAAGTAGGAAAACAAGAGGCAGGTTTAATACTATTGCCCATGTGATAATGTGTACATAGAAGAGTGAAAATGAGAAAACTGAATGCAACAGTGCCAGAGAATTTAAACTCTGAGGAAGCGTATTAAGTAATCAAGTTAGTACAAGAGAAAATATTAAAACTCAAGAGGGTGATAGAGGGCCAAAACAGTTTGGAGGACAATCATAATTGCAACTTGCTAAATTACAATTCCTCAGAAAGAGAAAGGTGGAGAAACAAACTAATAAACCCTCGCTGAGGCTTTGTGTGAGTTTGGCGTGGGTGATGACAAAGCTGACCAGGAAGTACCACATCAGTTAAAGCTGTCAGGGCAGTGGAGATAAGGACAGCAAGACATTTAGAATCGATTAATGATAACAAGAGGGTTAAAGTAGAGGGGACTTTATAGAGATATGCTAGGCAAGTGGAAAAGATCAGAGAAAAATTTGTCTGGAGTATCTTACTGAAGCAAGACTGAGAGTTCAGAAGTCATTAATTCAGATTTTAATCCCAGTTCTTTGTGAGATATGAAGGCAATGGCTTGACTTATTGGCATCTGAAGTTTCCCCTTCAGTGAGAATGAGAGGAACCAGCTTTAAAGTAACTAAGTAGAAATATATCTATTGTTGAGATTTCAAAGGGCTCTGAAAAGCTTCAGCCTTCCCCACATGTCACTGAAGACATTAATTTTTGGCTTCATTCAATAGTAAAGTTAGATTATGCCTAGCATGGATGGCACATTACAACTTATCAAGGGCACACAGGTATTTTTCTTAGAATAGGCTTTAAATTGGACCTTGGCCATTCAAAGAAAGAGGGCAACAATGAAATGAAGGAAATGGACCCAAGTGGGTGATGGGGAAGCTTGGAATAACGCCTTCATTCACCTCATAAGCTTATCTCAAAAGAGTTACAAAAGAGTAACTTCACCATATCGTGGCCAATCACATATTGACATTTTTTTCAACCAAAAAAGGGGGGAGAACAATATACTGTGGGATAATTATTCTTATTTTTCCTCATATAGATAGTGATTGTTGAGAACAATAATTACTGGTTGTAGGAGGGAGAGAGAGAGCGAGAGCAAATCAATCATAAATTCCCTTTTGCTATGGGAATACAGGTTTATAATTGGAAGGGTAAAAAAGCTTTTTTTATTTTTTAACTTTTTAATTTTTCCACACGTTGTTGGGGTGCAGGTGGTATTTGGTTACATGAGTAGGTTCTTTAGTGGTGATTGGTGAGATTTTGGTGCACCCATCACCCAAGCAACATATACTACACTCTTTGTAGTCTTTCATCCCTCGCCCTCTTCCCACCCTTGCCCTAAGTCCCCAGAGTCCATTGTATCATTCTTATGCCTTTGTGTCCTCACAGCTTAGCTCCCACATATCAGTGGGAACATACAATGTTTGGTTTTCCATTCCTGAGTTACTTCACTTAGAATAATAGTCTCCAATCTCATCCAGGTCACTGCAAATGCTGTTAATCCATTCCTTTTTATGACTGAGTAGTATTCCATTGTATAAATATACCACAATTTCTTTATCCACTCATTGATTGATGGTTCCACAACCAACCCAAATGCCCACCATTTTGCAATTGTGAATTGTGCTGCTATAAACATGAGTGTGCAAGTGTCTTTTTTATATAATGATGTCTTTTCCTCTGGGTAGATAACCAGTAGTGGGATTGCTGGATCAAATGGTAGTTCCACTTTTAGTTATTTAAGGAATCTCCACACTGTTTTCCATAGTGGTTGTACTAGTTCACTTTCCCACCAGCAGTGTAGAAGTGTTCCCTGTTCACTGCATCCACACCAACATCTACTGTTTTTTAATTTTTTATTTTTATTATGGCCATTCTTTCAGCAGTAAGGTGCTATTGCTTTGTGGTTTTGATTTGCATTTCCCTGATCATTAGTGATGTTGAACATTTTTTCATATATTTGTTGGCCATTTGTTTGTCTTCTTTTGAGAATTGTCTATTCATGTCCTTAGCTCACTTTTTGATGGGATCATTTGTTTTTTTTCTTACTGATTTGTTTGAGTTCATTGTGGATTCTGGATGTTAATCCTTTGTCAGATGTACGGGTTGTGAAGATTTTCTCCCACTCTGTGGGTTGTCTGTTTACTCTGCTGACTGTTCCTTTTGTGGTGCAAAAGGTCCTTAGTTTAACTAAGTCCCAACTATTTACCTTTATTTTTAATGCATTTGCTTTTGGGTTCTTAGTCATGAAATCCATGCCTAAGCCAATGTCTAGAAGGGTTTTTCCAGTGTTATCTTCTGGTATTCTATAGTTTCAGGTCTTAGATTTACATCCTTAATCCATCTTGAGTGGATTTTTGTATAAGGTGAAAGAGGATCCAGTTTCATTCTTCTACATGTGGCTAGCCAATGGTCCCAGCACCATTCATTGAAAAGGGTGTCCTTTCCCTACTTTATGTTTTTGTTTGCTTTGTCAAAGATCAGTTGGCTGTAAGTATTTGGGTTTATTTCTGGGTTCTCTATTCTGTTCCATTGGTCTATGTATCTATTTTTATACCAATACCATGCTGCTTTGGTGACTATGGCCTTATAGCATAATTTGAAATCAGGTAGTGTAATGCCTCCCGATTTGTTCTTTTTGCTTAGTCTTGCTTTGGCTATGCGGGCTCTGAAAGAGTAAAAAAACAATTTCTGTCCCCAATTGTAAAAAAGTCTTATACTTATCAAACTATAAAATAGCCCACCTGCAAGGAGTCTTAAAGAGTAAACTAAGTCCTGCCTCTTTTAACAGATGAGCAAGTTGAGGCCCAAAGAAAATATTTGTCCACTCAGCTCATTAGTGTCAGATCCAGGTGACTTTGGAAATCAAAGACACACTATTGGCAGTAAAATGATGTATGGAATAACTAGAAAACACTTTTATTCCCAAGTCCTTTTAGTGACATAGCCACTTAGACTGCATTCTTTTCTTCTTGCCTCTCTCCTCTTACTTCTCTTATTTTTTTCGTATTTTGGAAAAGAAAATTATGATATTAATATATAATATTGAGAAACTGATATTCACCTTCATTTCCGTACCCAGAGAAAAGCATCCCTAATATTTTCAAAACACATGCAGTACATGAAAGCATTTTATTTTTCAGGAAATTATGACATAAAAAATAAAACTAAAGTCTTCCTTGAACTTCTCTTTACAACATTATGGTTCTCTATTGCCGTTCCTAAAGGCAGTGATGTGTTGGATGGATGTTTTTCATTCTTTTTAGACTTTTTACTTACATATATTTGAAGTCATTGAAAATATATAGCATTGGTTTGCACGTGTGTATTTTAAAAATATAAATGGTTTTGTGCTGTATACATAGTTCTTAGCTTGCTTTTGCTTCTCCACCATGTTTTTGGTATCTAAGCTGACATAATATTGATCTAGTTCATTGTTTTTCACTCTTGTGTAGTCTTTTATCATATAAATATTTCATTCATCTATTTCTTTATTGTTGTACATTTAGATTGCTTTGATTTGTTGTTTTATAAACAATGATGCAATGAAAATTCTGACATCTATATACTATGTACATGTGTCAATAATTTTCAAGGTTGGATACCAAGAAATTGAATTGCTGGGTGATTGGAAGTGTATAATATCAATTTTAAGATATCCTGAAAATTTGACTTACAACATAACTATACAAAGTTGCACTATCATCAGCAGAATACTGAAATACCAATTATTTTACATCTCTAACACTTAATACTGCGAAAAGTTTAATTTTGCCATTTTCCTAGATGAAAACAGTATCTTGTTATTGTAATTGGTACTACAAAACTTGGGGCTTTTTCATGGGGTTTATCAGCTATTTGTAGTTCCTTCTATAAATCACCTGTTCATAAACTAAACCCATATTAATCCATGTTTATACTAGAGTATTTGTTTTTTTCTCTATTTATTTGCAGAGAGTTTTTACACATTGTGGACACTATTACATTGTTATATAAGTTAAAGCAATTATATCCTTCTCTAACTTACTTTAAAATTTGTTCCAGGTATTTTATGCTATACAAAAGTTTTTAATGTTAATTTGTTTAAATTTTGTTGTTATTTTATATATGAATCTTGCCTTTTGAGCTTTTGTAAGAAAATATATAAAGAAACTTCATAATTTTGTAAAGTTATAAATATTTTTCCATCTTTTAACAATTTTAAATTATGTCTCAGATTTAATTCTTAATTAATCTGTGTATGGTATAAATAAGGATCTAATTTTTTAATACGGGTAGCCAACTTTTTGATACCATTTCAATTTTTTTAAATATTCTATCCTTAGGGATTGCCATTATTTAGATTTCTATCACTAGAGCTTTGTTTGTCTGTTCTTGGACTTCATGTAGATCATGTGGATATATACAGCATGTGATTTTCTATATCTGGCCTCTTTTTTTCCATGTAATGTTTTTGAAATCTTTTTTTATATTAAAAAATTAATTTATCTTCAATTACCAAAATCCCATTCCAGAGTGGGATGTGAGACCCAAATATACTATTTGCAACTGGCATTTTCTTTTTTTTTTTTTTTTTTTCTTTTATTATTATTATTATTATTATCATTATTATACTTTAGGTTTTATGGTACATGTGCACAATGTGCAGGTAAGTTACATATGTATACATGTGCCATGCTGGTGCGCTGCACCCACCAACTTGTCATCTAGCATTAGGTATATCTCCCAATGCTATCCCTCCCCCCTCCCCCCACCCCACAACAGTCCCCGAAGTGTGATGTTCCCCTTCCTGTGTCCATGTGTTCTCATTGTTCAATTCCCATCTATGAGTGAGAATATGCGGTGTTTGGTTTTTTGTTCTTGCGATAGTTTACTGAGAATGATGATTTCCAATTTCATCCATGTCCCTACAAAGGACGTGAACTCATCATTTTTTATGGCTGCATCGTATTCCATGGTGTATATGTGCCACATTTTCTTAATCCAGTCTATCATTGTTGGACATTTGGGTTGGTTCCAGGTCTTTGCTATTGTGAATAATGCGGCAATAAACATACGTGTGTATGTGTCTTTATAGCAGCATGATTTATAGTCCTTTGGGTATATACCCAGTAATGGGATGGCTGGGTCAAATGGAATTTCTAGTTCTAGATCCCTGAGGAATCGCCACACTGACTTCCACAATGGTTGAACTAGTTTACAGTCCCACCAACAGTGTAAAAGTGTTCCTATTTCTCCACATCCTCTCCAGCACCTGTTGTTTCCTGACTTTTTAATGATTGCCATTCTAACTGGTGTGAGATGGTATCTCATTGTGGTTTTGATTTGCATTTCTCTGATGGCCAGTGATGGTGAGCATTTTTTCATGTGTTTTTTGGCTGCATAAATGTCTTCTTTTGAGAAGTGTCTGTTCATGTCCTTCGCCCACTTTTTGATGGGGTTGTTTGTTTTTTTCTTGTAAATTTGTTGGAGTTCATTGTAGATTCTGGATATTAGCCCTTTGTCAGATGAGTAGGTTGCGAAAATGTTCTCCCATTTTGTAGGTTGCCTGTTCACTCTGATGGTAGTTTCCTTTGCTGTGCAGAAGCTCTTTAGTTTAATTAGATCCCATTTGTCAATTTTGGCTTTTGTTGCCATTGCTTTTGGTGTTTTAGACATGAAGTCCTTGCCCATGCCTATGTCCTGAATGGTAATGCCTAGGTTTTCTTCTAGGGTTTTTATGGTTTTAGGTCTAACATTTAAGTCTTTAATCCATCTTGAATTGATTTTTGTATAAGGTGTAAGGAAGGGATCCAGTTTCAGCTTTCTACATATGGCTAGCCAGTTTTCCCAGCACCATTGATTAAATAGGGAATCCTTTCCCCATTGCTTGTTTTTGTCAGGTTTGTCAAAGATCAGATAGTTGTAGATATGTGGCATTATTTCTGACGGCTCTGTTCTGTTCCATTGATCTATATCTCTGTTTTGGTACCAGTACCATGCTGTTTTGGTTACTGTAGCCTTGTAGTATAGTTTGAAGTCAGGTAGTGTGATGCCTCCAGCTTTGTTCTTTTGGCTTAGGATTGACTTGGCGATGCGGGCTCTTTTTTGGTTCCATATGAACTTTAAAGTAGTTTTTTCCAATTCTGTGAAGAAAGTCATTGGTAGCTTGATGGGGATGGCATTGAATCTGTAAATTACCTTGGGAAGGATGGCCATTTTCATGATATTGATTCTTCCTACCCATGAGCATGGAATGTTCTTCCATTTGTTTGTATCCTCTTTTATTTCCTTGAGCAGTGGTTTGTAGTTCTCCTTGAAGAGGTCTTTCACATCCCTTGTAAGTTGGATTCCTAGGTATTTTATTCTCTTTGAAGCAATTGTGAATGGGAGTTCACTCATGATTTGGCTCTCTGTTTGTCTGTTATTGATGTATAAGAATGCTTGTGATTTTTGTACATTGATTTTGTATCCTGAGACTTTGCTGAAGTTGCTTATCAGCTTAAGGAGATTTTGGGCTGAGACAATGGGGTTTTCTAGATATACTATCATGTCATCTGCAAACAAGGACAATTTGACTTCCTCTTTTCCTAATTGTATACCCTTTATTTCCTTCTCCTGCCTAATTGCCCTGGCCAGAACTTCCAACACTATGTTGAATAGAAGTGGTGAGAGAGGGCATCCCTGTCTTGTGCCAGTTTTCAAAGGGAATGCTTCCAGTTTTTGCCCATTCAGTATGATATTGGCTGTGGGTTTGTCATAAATAGCTCTTATTATTTTGAGATACGTCCCATCAATTCCTAATTTATTGAGAGTTTTTAGCATGAAGGGTTGTTGAATTTTGTCAAAGGACTTTTCTGCATCTATTGAGATAATCATGTGGTTTTTGTCTTTGGTTCTGTTTATATGCTGGATTACATTTATTGATTTGCGTATATTGAACCAGCCTTGCATCCCAGGGATGAAGCCCACTTGATCATGGTGGATAAGCTTTTTGATATGCTGCTGGATTCTGTTTGCCAGTATCTTATTGAGGATTTTTGCATCAATGTTCATCAAGGATATTGGTCTAAAATTCTCTTTTTTTGTTGTGTCTCTGCCAGGCTTTGGTATCAGGATGATGCTGGCCTCATAAAATGAGTTAGGGAGGATTCCCTCTTTTTCTATTGATTGGAATAGTTTCAGAAGGAATGGTACCAGCTCCTCCTTGTACCTCTGGTAGAATTCGGCTGTGAACCCATCTGGTCCTGGACTTTTTTTGGTTGGTAAGCTATTGATTATTGCCACAATTTCAGCTCCTGTTATTGGTCTATTCAGAGATTCAACTTCTTCTTGGTTTAGTCTTGGGAGGGTGTATGTGTTGAGGAATTTATCCATTTCTTCTAGATTTTCTAGTTTATTTGCATAGAGGTGTTTGTAATATTCTCTGATGGTAGTTTGTATTTCTGTGGGATCGGTGGTGATATCCCCTTTATCATTTTTTATTGCATCTATTTGATTCTTCTCTCTTTTTTTCTTTATTAATCTTGCTAGCGGTCTATCAATTTTGTTGATCCTTTCAAAAAACCAGCTCCTGGATTCATTTATTTTTTGAAGGGTTTTTTGTGTCTCTATTTCCTTCAGTTCTGCTCTGATTTTAGTTATTTCTTGCCTTCTGCTAGCTTTTGAATGTGTTTGCTCTTGCTTTTCTAGTTCTTTTAATTGTGATGTTAGGGTGTCAATTTTGGATCTTTCCTGCTTTCTCTTGTGGGCATTTAGTGCTATAAATTTCCCTCTACACACTGCTTTGAATGCATCCCAGAGATTCTGGTATGTTGTGTCTTGGTTCTCGTTGGTTTCAAAGAACATCTTTATTTCTGCCTTCATTTCGTTATGTACCCAGTAGTCATTCAGGAGCAGGTTGTTCAGTTTCCACGTAGTTGAGCGGTTTTGAGTGAGATTCTTAATCCTGAGTTCTAGCTTGATTGCACTGTGATCTGAGAGACAGTTTGTTACAATTTCTGTTCTTTTACATTTATTGAGGAGAGCTTTACTTCCAAGTATATGGTCAATTTTGGAATAGGTGTGGTGTGGTGCTGAAAAAAATGTATATTCTGTTGATTTGGGGTGGAGAGTTCTGTAGATGTCTATTAGGTCCGCTTGGTGCAGAGCTGAGTTCAATTCCTGGGTATCCTTGTTGACTTTCTGTCTCGTTGATCTGTCTAATGTTGACAGTGGGGTGTTAAAGTCTCCCATTATTAATGTGTGGGAGTCTAAGTCTCTTTGTAGGTCACTCAGGACTTGCTTTATGAATCTGGGTGCTCCTGTATTGGGTGCATATATATTTAGGATAGTTAGCTCTTCTTGTTGAATTAATCCCTTTACCATTATGTAATGGCCTTCTTTGTCTCTTTTGATCTTTGTTGGTTTAAAGTCTGTTTTATCAGAGACTAGGATTGCAACCCCTGCCTTTTTTTGTTTTCCATTTGCTTGGTAGATCTTCCTCCATCCTTTTATTTTGAGCCTATGTGTGTCTCTGCACGTGAGATGGGTTTCCTGAATACAGCACACTGATGGGTCTTGAGTCTTTATCCAATTTGCCAGTCCGTGTCTTTTATTTGGAGCATTTAGTCCATTTACATTTAAAGTTAATATTGTTATGTGTGAATCTGATCCTGTCATTATGATGTTAGCTGGATATTTTTCTCGTTAGTTGATGCAGTCTCTTCCTAGTCTCGATGGTCTTTGCATTTCGGTATGATTTTGCAGTGGCTGGTACCGGTTGTTCCTTTCCATGTTTAGCGCTTCCTTCAGGAGCTCTTTTAGGGCAGGCCTGGTGGTGACAAAATCTCTCAGCATTTGCTTGTCTGTAAAGTATTTTATTTCTCCTTCACTTATGAAGCTTAGTTTGGCAGGATATGAAATTCTGGGTTGAAAATTCTTTTCTTTAAGAATGTTGAATATTGGCCCCCACTCTCTTCTGGCTTGTAGGGTTTCTGCCGAGAGATCCGCTGTTAGTCTGATGGGCTTCCCTTTGATGGTAACCCGACCTTTCTCTCTGGCTGCCCTTAACATTTTTTCCTTCATTTCAACTTTGGTGAATCTGACAATTATGTGTCTTGGAGTTGCCCTTCTCGAGGAGTATCTTTGTGGCGTTCTCTGTATTTCCTGAATCTGAATGTTGGCCTGCCTTGCTAGATTGGGGAAGTTCTCCTGGATAATATCCTGCAGAGTGTTTTCCAACTTGTTTCCATTCTCCCCGTCGCTTTCAGGTACACCAATCAGACGTAGATTTGGTCTTTTCACATAGTCCCACATTTCTTGGAGGCTTTGCTCGTTTCTTTTCATTCTTTTTTCTCTAAACTTCCCTTCTCGCTTCATTTCATTCATTTCATCTTCCAGGGCTGATACCCTTTCTTCCATTTGATCGCATCGGCTCCTGAGGCTTCTGCATTCTTCACGTAGTTCTCGAGCCTTGGTTTTCAGCTCCATCAGCTCCTTTAAGCACTTCTCTGTATTGGTTATTCTAGTTATACATTCTTCTAAATTTTTTTCAAAGTTTTCAACTTCTTTGCCTTTGGTTTGAATATCCTCCCGTAGCTCAGAGTAATTTGATCGTCTGAAGCCTTCTTCTCTCAGCTCGTCAAAGTCATTCTCCGTCCAGCTTTGTTCCGTTGCTGGTGAGGAACTGCGTTCCTTTGGAGGAGGAGAGGTACTCTGGTTTTTAGAGTTTCCAGTTTTTCTGCTCTGTTTTTTCCCCATCTTTGTGGTTTTATCTACTTTTGGTCTTTGATGATGGTGATGTACAGATGGGTTTTTGGTGTGGATGTCCTTTCTGTTAGTTTTCCTTCTAACAGACAGAACCCTCAGCTGCAGGTCTGTCGGAGTACCTGGCCGGCCGTGTGAGGTGTCGGTCTGCCCCTACTGGGGGGTGCCTCCCAGTTAGGCTGCTCGGGGGTCAGGGGTCAGGAACCCACTTGAGGAGGCAGACAGCCGGTTCTCAGATCTCCAGCTGCGTGCTGGGAGAACCACTGCTCTCCTCACAGCTGTCAGACAGGGATATTTAAGTCTGCAGAGGTTACTGCTGTCTTTTTGTTTGTCTGTGCCCTGCCGCCAGAGGTGGAGCCTACAGAGGCAGGCAGGCCTCCTTGAGCTGTGGTGGGCTCCACCCAGTTCAAGCTTCCAGGCTGCTTTGTTTACCTAAGCGAGCCTGGGCAATGGCGGGCGCCCCTCCGCCAGCCTCGCTGCCGACTTGCTGTTTGATCTCAGACTGCTGTGCTAGCAATCAGCGAGACTCCGTGGGCGTAGGACCCTCTGAGCCAGGTGCGGGCTATACTCTCCTGGGGCACCGGTTCCTAAGCCCGTCGGAAAATCACAGTATTCGGGTGGGAGTGGCCCGATTTTCCAGGTGCCGTCTGTCACCCCTGGAAGGGGAACTCCCTGACCCCTTGCGCTTCCCGAGTGAGGCAATGCCTCGCCCCTGCTTCTGCTGGCACACAGTGCACTCACCCACTGACCTGCGCCCACTGTCTGGCACTCCCTAGTGAGATGAACACGGTACCTCAGATGGAAATGCAGAAATCACCCGTCTTCTGCGTCGCTTGCGCTGGGAGCTGTAGACCGGAGCTGTTCCTATTCGGCCATCTTGGCTCCTCCCCCGCAACTGGCATTTTCAAGATCTGGTTTGAGACTCCTCAACTATCGCTAGCGTACAGCATTAGACCCATATGGTCACCCATTAAAAAAGCTAAAATAAAAAGGTAGAAAATGTCAAGAGTTATAAAAAATGTAGAGCAATAGGAACTTTCATACATTTCAGTTGGCATTTAAATTGATAGAAACACATTGGAAAATTATTTGGCACTGTTTATTAAAACATAGGAACATATACACAACCTACGGCTTAGCAGTTCCAGTTCTTTGATATATACCTATCAGAAAGGAATGAATATATGAATGCACAGAAAAGACATATGTAAGCATATCTATGGCAGCACAATTCATAGTATTCCCAAGATAGAAACTATTCAAATGTCCATCAGTATTAGAATGAATAATACATTACAGCATATACATATAATGGAATACTATAGAGCAATAACAATAATCAATCTACAACAAATGTATGGATAAATCATACAAATGTAATATTGAGTGGAAGAAGCCAGTCACAAAAGAGAAAATATAGCATTATTTCATTTATTTAAAGTAAACAAACAAAAACTAAAATACAAAAACAGTCAAAACTATGCTCTCAGAATTCAGGCCAGTAGTTACATTTGAAGAGTTGATGATGGCGGGCCTTTTGGTAATGTTCTAGATAATGATCAAGGAGCTGGTAACATGGGTGTAATTACCTGGTAAAAATTCACTGAGGCATATGAATATGATAATGTACTTTTTCATATTTATATTATATGTTAATTTGAAAAGTAATTGAACCTTCTCCATGACTCTGGACAGAGCTTCTTATAAGTTTGCTCTTATAAGCAAGTTTTTGAATCCATCTGGAACTGACTAAAGGAAGGAAGCCTGCAAAATACACTGCAATGTCCCTTTCCTAAGACTAAGGCTCTTTACAGCGTCCAGAGGCATCACATTTACCCCTCTCTCACTGGAAGGGTAATTAATTCTAGGGCTGCCTTTCTGAAGTTTGAAGAAAAAAAAGTAACAGTCACAGGAGAACTTGGCCATCAGCTTCAGTATTTCTCCAGCCTATCTCTTGCTGTACTTTGGGGCCATGATATGATGCCTTTTAATACACAGATAGATTCAAAGAGGTCAAGCATCCTGAGCTACTTAAGGAAAAATTAACATCTGCTATTTTCTTTTTATTATTATTATTATATTTTATGTTCTGGCAGAATGTGAAGTTTTGTTACATAGGTATACACATGCCATGGTGGTTTGCTGCACCCATCAAACAGTCACCTACATTAGGTATTTCTCTTAATGTTATCTCTCCTCTAGCCCCCAATGCCCTGCAGTCCCCAGTGTGTGATATTCCCTTCCCTGTGTCCATGTGTTCTCATTTTTCAGCTCCCACGTATGAGTGAGAACATGCGGTATTTGGTTTTCTGATCTTGTGATAGTTTGCTGAAAATGATGGTTTCCAGCTTCATCCATGTCCCTACGAAGGACATGAACTCATCCATTTGTATGGCTGCATAGTATTTCATGGTGTATATGTGCTACATTTTCTTAATCCAGTCTGTCATTGATGGACATTTGGGTTGGTTCCAAGTCTTTGCTATTGTGGATAGTGCACAATAAACATACGTGTGCATGTGTCTTTATCATAGAATGATTTATAATCCTTTGGGTATATGCCCAGTAATGGGATTGCTGGGTCAAATGGTATTTCTAGTTCTAAATCCTTGAGGAATTGCCACACTGTCTTCCACAATGGCAACAAAAGCCAAAATTGACAAATGGGATCTAATTAAACTAAAGAGCTTCTGCACAGCAAAAGAAACTGTCATCAGAGTGAACAGGAAACCCACAGAATGGGAGAAAATGTTGGCCATCTATCCATCTGACAAAGGGCTAATATCCAGAATCTACAAAGAGCTTAAACAAATTTACAAGAAAAAAGCAAACAACCCCATCAAAAAATGGGCAAAGGGTATGAACAGACACTTCTCAAAAGAAGACATTTATGCAGCCAACAGACATATGAAAAAATGCTCATCATCACTAGTCATTAGAGAAATGCAAATCAAAACCACAATGAGATACCATCTCACGCCAGTTAGAATGGCTATAATTAAAAAGTCAGGAAACAGCAGATGCTGGAGAGGTTGTGGAAAAATAAGAATGCTTTTACACTATTGGAAGTGTAAATTAGTTTTCTACCAATTATAGAAACTAAGAGTTTACATTGCATTTTTTTCCAACTTTTATTTTAGATATAAGGTAAGATTTGGAGATTCTTTTGTTTATCTTAATTTTCAAAACCTCGCTAAATTCTCCTATTAGTGCTCATAGTTTTCAGTTACATTTTTTGTGTTATTTGAATAACAAATAACACATAACATGCATATTATATAGCACATAAGTAACAACAAGCAACAAAGCTTAATCATTTCCTATACAGGCCATACACACACATACATACACACACACGTATATACACACGTAAGTTATGTATATGTATATATGTATACACACACATATATACACATAAGTTATATATATGTATATATGTTATATATACACATATATAATTAAAATGTGACATATTTATATAATAAAATACAACAGTGGAGTGGAATGAACTAGTTCAATATTGTATTCACATATATACACAGATTTATATTTAAAATATATAATGTAGTATATTTGCTTTATTACATTCATTAAAACCATTAAAACTTCTAGTTGTAGCTCAGTGATAATAGTCATCCTTACATTGTTCTTGACTTTAATGGGGACACTTCTTATGTTTTACTATTAGATATAACATTAACTATATAATTTTAATTGATATTGCTTTTCAGATTAGAGAAGTCCCATATTTTCAGTTTCTTCTGTTTATTTGGGTTTGTTTTGTACTTTTTGAACTTCGTAATTTAAATCTTAGTACTTTGCTTTTTCGAAGCTTTCCGGTTTCCCAATAAGTGCATTTAAGGCTATAGTTGCTTCCGAGGACTACTTCAGCTGCATCACATACATCTTGATACATGTGTATATTGCATTTCCAAATGACTCAATTTTAGAAATCTTAAAAATTAATTTTCAATTTTATGACCAATTGATTATTTGGATGTCTGCTTTTTAATTTTTTTTCAGTTTCAGACATCTAAGACCTGGGCTCTAGGTTGTATAAGAGCTTGTTAATTTGTTAAATTGTTTACAGTTTTTTCCTTTTAGCATTATAATCAGTAAATGTGGCCTAAATTATACTTTTGTTTTCTGAGTTATTTCCTATGTTCAAGTATACAGTCAATTTCTTGGATTGAATTTTCCATGTGTGTTGGAGAATGATGCATATTACACATCTATTTAATAATGAAGTAAATTGTTTCCTTCTGATTCCACGACATAAAAATAGAAAAAAAATACATTTAAAAAATGTTTCCACTTCACATCCAACAGGTTAGGTACAATTTAAAAAAGGTAAAATAACAAGTTTTGGCAAATATGTGGAGAAATTAGAAAATCATGCATTGCTGGTACAAATGTAAAATGGTGCAGACACTTTGGAAAGCAGTTATTCTGTTTCTTAAAATGTTAACCAGAGAGTTACCATATGATCCAGTATTTCCAGTGCCAAGTATATACTAAAGAGAAACAAAAATGTATGACCAATACAAAAAATTTTATAAGAACGTCCATAGCAGCATTATTCATAATATCCCCAAAGTGGAAGCAACTTAAATGCTCATCAACTGATGAATAAATTTAAAAATGTCATATATTCGTGCAATGGAACAGTATTCAGCCATAAAAAGGAATGAAGTACTGATACATGCTACAATATAAATGAACCTTAAAAACATTATAGTAAGTGAAAGAAGTCAGACACAAAAGCCTACAAATTATATTATTCTATTTATATAAAATGTCTTGAATTCAGAGACAGAAAATAGATTAGTGGTTGTCAGGGTTTAAGGGAATATTGAATGGAGAGTTACTGCTAATGACTATGGGATTTCTTTTTAGAATGATAAAAGTAGTCTGAAATTGGATTGTGGTGATAGTTCCACAACCTCGTAAACATACTAAAACCTACTGAATTGTACATTTTAAAGTGGTGAATTCTATGATGTGTGAATTCTGTGTATATAAACAAAGCTTAAATACAAGTTAGGAAAATTTCCTTAGGCCTCTGACTGTGAAGTACCTGATCACCCCCCAAAAATTTATTACTCTTTTCTGTTTGCTCTAGATCCATAACTAAGCTCAAAGAAAACTGGGTGACTTCTGATTCAAGATGCCAATTATTTTGTGCATACATGTGAAGTTGAAGGATTAAAACATTGATTGCTTTACATTTAATTAGAATTCACTAAATTTAAATAAATAAAATTAATTAATTTAAAAATCCCCAATAATTCCTTGTCCTAGTTTTCAAAAATTTAACAAAAACTAATGGAAACCAGTAAATTTCATAACTAGATCTCAATTATGTGCAGAAATGCAACTTTTCACTACAACCTAAAAATATTAAGCACAATTTTAGCTGGTTATGAAAGAAAAGAAGTATGCTCAGAGCCGCAAGAGCTCAATAAATACTGATATTGGAAGTACATACTGGTAATAATGAATATTTGATTTCATTCTTAATCTTCCTCTAAGTCCATAGTAATCATTCAGATAAATCACTTATGAAAATAAAATCATAAGGAAGATCTAGAAGAACACAAAAAGTGATTTACTGATGTTTATGGCACCTCCTTTTGGGAGATCATTAAGGACAGGATAGATAGTCATCTCTCTAAAACAGTTCAGGCATGGCCCTTTCCTGAAGGCAAAGAGATAAATTTTCATGTTAGTCTTTCTAACCTTAGTCCTCAAGAGTTAGTCTTCTGAATGGATGAGAGAGTTTTCCTCTTCTTTCCCATATTAGCTGTCATAATAGTTAAGTGGGTGGTTAATTGGCTCAGCATCAGATTTTGTTGCCTATGTTTTGTTTTTATTTTTCTCTTTCACCTCAAGTATTTTCAGTCAAACCTCTTGTGTGGTTTACTGCGAATCCTACATTTCAGTTTGGACCTTGAGGTAATGAAAAAACAACTAAAACCCTAATTCAAATATCTATTTATTCACCTTCTCTTTCATTAAAAAATTTTATTTAGCAATACTAAATGATTATGATACACCTGTCTCTGTGCTAAGAGCTAGTGATACCAAGATGATCTGTTTGGGTACTTGAGGATCTCATGGGTTAGTGAGGGAAAATGAACATATAAGTAAGAAAAACTACATATAGTGGTTGGTATTTGAATGCTGGGGTCAAACTGCATCAGTAGAAGTCCTGAATTTGCCAATTACTAACTATGCAATTTTGTGCAAATTTTGTAACCTTCTATGTCTCTGTTTTCTTATTTCAAAGATGATGATAATAATAATAATATTACCCTGATGTTTAAGTAAGTTAATGCATGTAAAGCACTTAGAATAGGCATGTGATAAATGCTCAATTCATGTTGCCTTTATTAGGTATCACACCACAAAGATATTATTAATTTGTAACAATAAACTGGTTCCCTAATATTATTTCACATTCCTAGAACCCATTCCCACAAAACATGAGTCCATAAAATTTTTTACAAGCACTTTAAATGGCCATTCTGTTGGTCACTGTGAGATATCAGTTTGAGAAACACAGTTGGGAACTGAGCTGGGACAAAAGCAAAGATATCGAGTCTACAGAAGGCTATGTAAATTTTTTCTTAATGATTTTCTATCAACAAATATAAGATTCCACAAGTTTAGTCAGTTTTTAATATTTCCAACAGGGCTCTTGTCTGGCAAATAATAGTTTAGGGAAGACCTAACCTTCATGTGACCTTCATGAACCCACAAAGTACCATCTTAAATAACTGGATACATTTATTACAACGTGATCTCTATGGCCCCAAAGATAGATTTTGGTCTCAACTAACATAGGTCAAATTTCCACATTCCTGATACGACTTTTTTCCACCACTCCCTTAGCTCCTTTAAGACTACGAGGGGTTAACTATTTATCTGGCATATGAAAATAATCATTTATTTGATGAGTTAGAAACACAAGATAAATATCTGGTTTAGAAAGAGATGCTTATGCTCAAATAATACTGGCAGTAAGCAAACAATGCAAAGACTGGTTGAGTAAGATTTTCCTTTGGCATGCACTATACAATATCAAATTAAAGAAATTCCAGCCAAATTTTTTTTTTGGTTACTCTTTAACCCTAACATAACAGACTTTTTCTGCTATTAACATTTACACACGAATGAAGTACATACAAATTAAACCTCAGACATCACCAATACTAAATATCAGAGATGCTATCTTAGTATATGGTATGACCTATATGGCAGATATTCAAAATATTTAATAACCATTATGGCTTTGGCACTGGACTAATCAAAATGAATGTTGGAGCAAGTCAGGTGGTAGACCTATACTGGCAAGTACCAGCTGAATATTATCCCTTCTATGTTTTATAAATCATTTGGAAGTTATTGAAGACAAGTATTAACTGATACTTGTTCATGAAGATGTCATGGTTAAGAAAACAGAAAGATTTATTGAAGAGATGGTTCTCTCTCCAATGTAGGCTTTTGCTGCCTTTGTTGAAGATCAGTGGCTGTAAATGCATGGGTTTATTTCTGAGGTCTCAATTCTGTTCCGTTGGTCAATATGTCTGTTTTTATGCCAACACCATGCTGTTTTGGTTATTATTGCTTTGTAGTATATTTTGAAGTAAGATAACTTGATCCCTCCAGATTTGTTGTTTTAGAACAAGATTGCTTTGGCTATTGGGGGCTTTTGTGGTTTCATACCAATTTTAAGATTTTTTTTCTATTTCTGTAAAGAATGTCATTGGTATTTTGATAGGAATTTGATTGAATCTGTAGATAGATTTGGGTAGTATGGATATTTTAAAAATATTATTTCTTTCAATCCATAAACATGGGCTATCTTTCCACTTATTTATGTTTTATTCAAGTTTTTAATTCAATGTTTTGTAGTTTTCATTATAGAGATATTTCACCTCCTTGGTTAAATTTATTCTTAGGTATTTTATTTTATTTTATGTTTTGTAGCTATCATAAATAGAACTGCTTCTTTTGACTTCTTTTTCAGATAGTTTGCTATTGGCATTTAGAAATGCTACTGATTTTGTATTCTGCAACTTTTCTGAGTTTATTTATTACTCCTAACATTTTTTTGGTGGAGTCTCTTGAGTTTTCTATATATAAAATTATGTCATCTCTAAATAAAAACAATTTAACTTCCTTCCTTCCAATTTGGATGCTTTTATTTCTTTATCTTGTCTAATTGCTCTGGCTAGTACTCTTACGTCTATCCTGAATAAAAGTGGTGAAAGTGGTCAGCCTTGCCTTGTTCCAGATTTTAGAGGAAAGGCTTTCCTTTTTTTTTTTTTCCATTCAGTATGTTAGCTGCGGGTTTGTCATATATAGCCTTTATTGTGTTGGAGTACATTCCTTTTACACCTAATTTGTTGAGAGTTTTTAATAATGAAGGGATGTTTCTACATGTATTGATATAATCATATGATTTTTGTCCTTCATTCTTTAATGTGATGTATCATGCTTATTAATTTGTATATTTTGAACCATTCCTGCATCCCTGGGATGAATCCCACTTTGTCAAGGTTAATAATCTTTTTGATGTGCTGTTGGATTTAATTTGCTAGTATTCTGTTGATGATTTTTATATCTATGTTCATCAAGGATTTTGGCCTGTAGTTTTCTTTTTTTGTTATGTCCTCATCTGGTTTTGGATCAGGATAATGCTGGCCTTGTAGAATGATTTTGGAGAAGTTTCCTCCACTTTAATTTTTTTTAAAGAGTTTGAGAAGAATATGTATTACTTCCTCCATAAATGTTTGGTAGAATTTAGTAGTGAAGTCATTGGCCCTGGGCTTTTCTTTGATGGGAGGCTGTTTTATTACTGATTGAATTTCACTACTCATTATTAGTCTGTTAATATTTTCTATTTCTTCATAATTTAATCTTGGTAGGTTGCGTGTGTTCAGGAATTTGCCCATTTCTTCTAAGTTTCTAAATTTGTTGGTATATAGTTGTTCATAATAGTCTCTAATGATCTTTTGTATCTCTGTGGTATCAGTTGTGATGTCTCCTTTTTCATCCCTGAACTCACATTGAGAAAAGGGCAGTCTCTTCAATAAGTGATACTGGAAAAACTGGATACCTACATGCAGATTAAAGAAACTAGATCTCAATTTCACATTACTTATAACAATCAATTCAAAATGGATTAAAGTCTTAAATTAAATGTAAGACCCAAAACTATGAAACTACTAGAAGAAAACATAACAGAAACATTTTATGATATTGATCTGAACAAGGCTTTTTTTGAATAAGAACTCAAAAGCATAGGCAACAAAAGCAAAAGTAAATAAATATAATTACATCATACTAAAAAGCTTCTATACAGCAAAGAAAACAATCAACAGAGTGAAGAGACAATCTACAGAATGGGAAAAAATATTTGCAAGCTATGCATCTGACAAAGGATTAATATCCAGAGTATGTACAGTACCCAAACAACTCAATAGCAAAAAGATAAATAATCTAATTTAAAAATAGGAGAAAGATCTGAACAGACACTTCTCAAAAAAGGAAATACAAATGGCCAACAGGCATATGAAAAATTTGATTATTATATATTGTATTCACATATCAAAACATCACACTATACCCCATTATATTTACAATTATTGTTAGTTAATTAAAAAGAGAAAGAAAACAGAAACAATGCTAGATATGTCAATGGAGACAATTTAATGTAGGAAATTGTTAAACAAGTGTTGGAAGACTGAAAAATCCAAATAATAACACTGAGATAACATAGACATAAGAACTGCAGGATGCAGCTGGCATTCCTAGAGCTGGGGGAACAAAGATACCAGTATTACTAGAAGCAATAAACTCAGAAGAGAGGCAACAAATGAGATTTAGATTTTTGAAAAGTATATTCTAGATGCTGGTACCTCAGGAGCTCTGAGAAGAGGCCTAGTGGAATTGGTACTGAGAACTCTGAGAGAGGTCACTGTCCAGATGATATAATATTTCTGAGGGAGAGTGATAGGCTGTGTCTGAGAGTGCCAAAAGAAGCTAGAAAAATCTGCTCTGCTATCAACCTAAGTGCCTGCTCTGGGGCAAGGCTGTTAAGAATGGAAAGTAAATTTTGTTTTTATCCTTTAACCTTCTAGACTCCCGTGTAGTGCCTCCTATCAGTGGAACATACAGGAAGCCCTGGTAAAGAAAAAAATATTTTTGGCAGAATGACAGCTATAGTGTTATAAATATCAAATCTGGAAGGGTTGATTAGTGCTGAGAGACAATAGCTTAAAAATCAGCACAGTTTAGATTGTAGCAAAAAACCCCAACCCCATATATATGTAGTTATATAAAGCCCTAAAGCCATAGAATCTTTAATAAATTAAATAACTTTTTACTAATTGCTTATAAATGTATTTGTGAGACCTTTACTTGCAGATATGATGACAGACTAGAATCTTGAAACTCTTCCACTATAAAATGCCTAACAATGCCAAATAAAATAGTTTTAAGCCATCTTCTAAATAGATGCCTGAAGAAGCAAGAACAGGAGTCCAGCAAAGTAAGTGAGCACAGAAGTCACGGAATGCCTGTAGCATCTACTAATGAGAGTTATCCCCTGAGAGCAGACAGCCTGGGGCTTATGTTTCAATGGCTGACTGGTGGGGTGGGGTGTGGGGTGGCAAAGATAAAGCTCTGACATATCCAAGAGGTGAGAAAGTAGAATGAAAGGTTACCATTTTTTTCTCTGCCTAAAGTATTTTGTGATCCAGCAAACTCTACACCCTCAGGGGAGTAGAAAACTAGGAAACAAACATACCCTGTAGCTGCAGAATGTAAGAAAATTGATTATTTCAGTTTTAACTCTAGGTAGAGAAGAAAAAATCTTTTTGGAGAGTCTCTGTACAAAAGCCAGCACTTATGTGTGCTTTGAGCCTGAATTCGTAACATTTACTTGAAACAAAAAAATGTAAAGTAAGAATTCTTATTTAATGTGTACCTAGGTTAGAGTGGCTCAAAGTGTCTACAGAAACAAACAGTATCCTCTCTGAAGGAAATCAGCCTCAATCTAGCTCTAAAAGTCTTGCCTGAGAGAGAGAGTACCAATGACTATGAGCTCACAACAGAAAAGTAACAAAACCATGAGGAAATAAAACACCATCAGTGAGAATCAGCAGAAGCAATAAGCAGTAGAATCAAACCCAAAGGCCTTTGAATACTAGAATTTTAGGATACAGACTATTTCTTAAAAATGTTTATTAAAGTCCTGTAAAAGTGAACCAAAACTATGAGTCAGAAGGAAAGATTAAAGAAGAATTAATATTGTTAAAATCACCATATTGCCCAAAGCAATCTACAGAGTTGACTTAATCCCTACCAAATTGCCAATATCAGTTTCCACAGAATTAGAAAACACAATTCTAAAATTCATATAGAACCAAAAAAGAGCTCAAATAGCCAAAGCAATTCTAAGCAAAAGGAATGACGCAGAGGCATCACATCACCTGACTTCAAATTATACTGCAATGCTATAGTAACCCAAACAGCATAACGGTGGTATAAAAATGGACACATAGATGAACAAAACAGGATAAAGAATCCAGAAATAATGCCACATACCTAAGACCAACTGATCTTTGACAAAGTCAGCAAAAATACACGCTGGGGAAAGGCTACACTACTCAATAAACAGTGTTGGGAAAACTGGAGAGCCATATGCAGAAGAACAAAACTAGACCAGTATCTCTCACCATTTACAAAAATTAATGTAAGACGAATTAAAGACTTAAAAGTAAAACCTGAAACTATAAAAATTCTAGAAAGAATCCTAGGAAAAACTCTTCTGGACATCGGCTTACACAAAGAATTTATGACTGAGCCCTCAAAAGCAAATGCAATAAAAACAAAAATAGACAAATAGAGCTTAAAAGCTTCTGCACAGCAAAAGAAACAATCAACAGAATAACTAGACAATCTGCAGAATGGGAAAAGTATTTGCAAACTATGCATATAACAAAGGGCTAATATCCGGAATCTGAAAGAACTCAAACAACTCAACAAGAAAAAAACAAATCACCCTATTAAAAAGTGAGTGAAGGACGTAAATAGACATTTTAAAAAAACATACATACAAGTGGCCCACAAATATATGAAAGAATGCTCAACATCGCTTATCATCAGATAAATGCAAATTAAAACTACAGTGAGATATCATCTTATACCAGTCAGAATGGCTACTAGTAAAAATATTGAAAACAACAGATGTTGGTGAGAATGTAGAGGAAAAGGAATGCTTATATATTATTGGAGGGAAGGTAAATTAGTACAACCTATATGGAAAACAGTATGGCAGCTTCTCAAATAACTGAAAATAGAACTATCATTTTATCCAGCAATCCCACTACTGAGTATCCAAAGGAAAATAAATCATTATGCCAAAAGATACCTGCACTCAAATGTTTATCACAGCACTATTCACGATAGCAGAGATATGGAATTAACCATCAATGCATGACTGGATCAAGAAAATGTGATAAAAATACCTTTTGTATGTCACCGTGGAATAGTATGCAGCCATAAAAAATAATAAAATGATATATTTTGCAGCAAGAGGGATAGAACTGGAGGCCTTATTCTAAATGAAAATAACTCAGAAACTGAAAGTCAAATACCACATGTTCTCATTTATAAGTGGAACTAAACAAAGGCTACACATGAACATATAAAGTGTAATAATAGACACTGGAGACTACAGATGACTGGAGGTTCAGAGCTGGGTGAGAGTTAAAAATTTAACTCTTGGGTTCAGTGTTTACTATTGGGTGATGGGTACAGTGAAAGCCCAGACTCCACCACTATGCAATATATGCATGTAAGAAATCTGTACTTGTACCCTCTAAATCTATAAAAAGATAAAAGAAAATGACAAAGTCAATTTTAAGAAGAACTAAATAGCAGAAATATAAGTGAAAATAAATATTGTGTGGAATACATAGTTTGTGGAATGATTCAATATCAGATCAGATGATGGATCAGCTAACGTTTTCTGTGAAGTGCCAAACTGCCATTTTTATTTTTTGTTTGTTTTCTGCTTTTTAAAATGAAAACTATTCTCAGCTTTTAGGCTATACAAATGTAGGTTGTGGGCCAGGTTTGTTCTATAGGTTATTGTTTGTTGATCTATGGACTAGACGATGCCTAAAGATAATTAGTTATTATCCAGAGGTAGATATGAAGAAATTATGTAGAATGCAGCACAGGAAGAAAATGATACAAAATACTAACTTGGAATTAGCGAATGGGGAAAAGGCAAAGTTAAATTTTCATCTACAAGATATAAGAGAATAGTGGAGAGGTCAATATTTCAAGAGATAATTGCTGATTTTTTTTAAGAACTAATAAAGGTTTTGATTTGCATTTCACTGATGATTAGTGATACTTAGCATTTTCTTTTATATATTTGTTGGCCATTTGTATGTCTTCCTTTGAGAAATGTCTGTTAGATTATTCGCCTGTTTTTTAATAGGAATGTTTTTTATTTCTGTTGAGATGTTCCAATTCCTTGTATATTCTTTATATTAGACCCCTTTTGGATTAATACTTTGCAAATATTTTTTCCCATTCTGTTGGTTCTCTTTTCACTCTGTTGATTGTTTCCTCTGCTGTGCAGAAGCTTTTATGTTTGATATAGTCCTATTTGTTCGTTTTTCCTTTTCAGGTCTTATTCACAAACTATTTTCCCAGACCAATATTCTAAAGCATTTCTCCTATGTTTTCTTCTGGTAATTTTATAGTTTAAGATTTTACATGTAGGTCTTTGATCCATTTCGAATTGATTTTTGTATGGGGTGACAGATGAAGGTCAGTTAGGATAATTATTATCAAAAAGACAAAAAATGTGCTAGCAAGGATGCAGAGAGAGGGGGGCTCTTATCCACTGTTAATGGAAATGTATATTAGTACAGCCACTATGGAAGACAGTATGAAGTTTCCTAAGAAAACTACAAATAGAACTACCATATGATCCAGCAGTCTCACTACTGGGCATTTATCCAAAGGAAAGAAAATCAGTATAACAAAGAAATATCTGCAAACCCAGCACTACTCACAATAGCCAAAATAAGTGGAATCAGCCTAGGTATCCAACAACAGATGAATGGATATATAAACAATGGAATACTATTCACCCACAAAAAGGATGAAATCTTGTTATTCACAGCAACATAGATGAAACTGGAAGACATTATGCTAAGTGAAATAAGCCAGGAACACAAAGTTAAACACTGCATGTTCTCACTCATGTGTAAGCTAAAAAATAGGTGACCTCATAAAAGTAAAAAATAGAACAGAAGATACTAGAGCTGGGAAGTGGGGAGAGAGTTGTTAAAAGATACAAAATTAGAGCTAGATAGGAAGAATAAGTTCTAGTGTTCTATACTACCCAAGGATGACTATAGTTAACAATGATACATAGTTTCATTTAGCTAGAAAGAGGATATTGAATGTTTTCCAAGCAAGGAAATGATAAATGTTTCAGATGATAGATATGCTACTTACTCTGATTTGATCACTATACATTATATGTATAATAACATCACCATGCACCCCATAAATATGTATGATTACTATGTATCAATTAAAAATGTTTTAATTATTTTTTTAAAAGAATAGCATGGACAAAGACAATCCTCAAATTCAAGAGGTCCAGTGAATCAGAGGCTGAAGTCTACACCTAAACAATCTGAAGACCAAAAAAATAGAATTTCAAAGCAGTCAGGCTATCCTTCCTAGGTAAATTGACAACTGATTTAAGAGCTAATTTATTAATAGAAGTAAGTGGAAGCCAGAAGGTAGGGGGATAATATGTTTACAATGTGGAGAAAATATAACTAGTAATCTAAAATCTATTTCTATTATACAGTTTCCTTTTTCCCTCTTGTCTCTGATAAATTTCATGAGATCAGAATCTCTCCCTCAGATTTGTAGTTGCTCTGATTCAATGAGATAGATGGAAGAAGTCACCATTCCTGCCTTTCCTGGAGAAATCAGACTGGAATATTGAACTGAGATTCTCATATGACTGTCCAAACATATCCTCTCTATCCAGAAAATAGTCAAGTATGGACCTAGTAATAAAAGCCCTTGAGCAGCCAAAACAAGCAGCAAATCTCTTTTTTAAGGCCCACGTACATTACTACTAAACAAGGCTCTGACGTGTTCATTCCATTCATTCTTGTTTAATATACACATATTTTAAATGAAACAAACTTTTAAACTAAAATAATACCTATTGGTCCTAGAGCAAGCAAGAAGTCAGAGTTCTAATTCACTGCTGTGTCCCCAGCTCCAATAACATACCTTCAACATGGTAGCACTTATTACATATTGGTTGAACAGATGAATCATAGGATTAGTGAGGGAGGGAGATGATTCTAGCTGACGAATTATTCAGATGTTAGTAGCACCCCCAAAAGGAGTCTTTTTTTTTTTTTTGTGGCACTCCCTTAGCATTGTGTATATGTTGATATAGTGCTTACAATGCTGTAATGCATTTCTTTATTTTCATATTTATTGCTTCCCATAGTATTATTCAAGAGAAGTATCATGCAGTTTTTTAAACTCAAGCGCTAAACACAATGCACAGAATACGTACCCACCTAAGAGAAACATGAAAGATCAATGTATGTTTGACCTATTGAGTGACTGACTAAATGAATGAATGAAGAAGATGGAAGAGGATAGCCGTTAGCCTTCAGGGACCAGAGAAAGCACATTCCTTATATGGAAAAAAAAAAAAAAAAGAAATTAAGGTAATTTCTAAATGACCTCCTATTTTCCCTCTTACCTAGATCTACTTTAGCTTCAAAATATGTATGCTCAGACATACACTTGAGATGACACAAATGTACCACCATTCCCTACATTTAGTTTCGTTTATTCTGTCACCACTCTATTGAAAAATTTCTTGCATTCAGCGAGGGCAATAATTTCTCCTCAAAAGCCTCCCAACCTTGGCACTCTTCTGGCCTCCCCTTCCTCCCCTCTTTATCACTCTCCTTCTTTCCAGTTTTCTTCTTCCCCTGTTCCTGTTAAACATGAGTGAACCTCTGTTTTCTTGTTGCTTCTGCGCTCTTTTCATTTCCTGGAAAAGCTCATCCACCGCATGATTTAACATCAGGCTGACAAATACAAAATTGTCTCCAGCCCAGGTTACTCTACTGGGCTTCAGACTTATGTATTCCAGCTTCCTGCTATACACTTGCATTTCCCATAGGCATTGAAAACTGAACTAATCATTGTAGCTGGAGTTTAGAGAATGAGAATGACATGGAAAGGCCCACACTGGGGAGGAGATGTAAATGAGGGATAGATCGTGCAATGCATCACATGTCATAACTGGTCCACTCCTGAGGTGCTTCCACCATGCCTGGGCCATTAGAAACTTTGATGTGTGGGAGTCCTGGATTTGAGATATTTACCTCTGTAGTGTACCTCCTTACCTGTAAGACTTTGAGCAATCCAGATATTTGTTGCTCAGGGGACTTTTAGCATATTTCTGTATCCTTTTTTTCAGAATCCTCAAGTATATATTTTTATTTCAGGGAAATTTCTTTCTCCTTAAAACCTATTTTTATCAGTAGGCTGTGGCTTTTGGAAATAAAAGTCAGGAAACTATGCGAAGAATTCCCCACAAGTTAGGAACAAAGCAGAGTGTCTTCCCTGCTTAATGCAGATAAGGCAAAAGATTTGGAAGTATATCTGATGACAGCAGGCAGGGTTGCCCATGATCAAGAGTACAGAATATCCTTGAGGAGGGGAAATGAAGAGAGCTGAGATGCCAGTAAGTTCCTAAGAGGGACCTCACCTACACCATTTAGGGCAAGTCCGAGTGCAGGGAGAGAAAAGAGGACCTGAGAAAAATGGCATCTAATCCCGGAGTAGAATCTACAAAGATGGCAAAATACTATACTTTCCCTATTCCCAACACTGTGTGAGAGCAGAAGTGATACACATATGGTTGTCTTTATAAGCAGAAGACTCTGAGAAAGCTCAACAGATTTCCCTATGGTATGCCAAGCACTGGAGCAAAAGGATATTTCTAGGTGACTGAAAGCATCAAGAAACAGATTCCCACATTCCAAGGTGAAGATTTTCTAAGTTCCCCAGAGTAGCACCTGAAGAGGCTGCAGGCTCTGGAGCAAGCAGGACCTGTGTAAGGGGACCTGTGTAGACCAATAGCCTCACAGTGAATGGAGATGTGACTGTGTCAGGATATGCCCAATTTGATGGAGGCTCTATTAGAAACCAGATGCCCCTTTGAATCTTTAGAACTTTTATATGACTACAGGACAAAGAGTGGAATCTTTAATTCATTGCAGTTGATTTCCCTTCGGTGCAGGCTTAAAATAGAAGTAAATATTAGAGAAATAAATTTACTAAAAAGTGCATCCAATTGTGTATCTTTGGGTGATTTGATACTCTGTAGAAAGGTCAAGTGGTTACAAAACATGTTGCTGGAACCTGAGAAACAGAAACAAGGAAAACTGCAAAGTGCAAAAAATCTTGAGTGACTCACTAAATAAATGGAATGAACGAGGAAGATGGAAGAGAATAGCTATTAGCCTTCAGGGACCAGAGAAAGCACGTTTCTTACATGTTAAAAACAAATAAATTAAGGTAATTTCTAAATGACCTTCTATTTTTCCCTATTTCTAGCAGCCCAGGTATGGTATGGAAGCACCTGAGGAGTGGACCAGGTATAACATATGAGGCCCTGCATGATTTATCCCTTATCTATAGCTCATCCCCAGCTTGGGCCTTCCCATGTCATTCTCATTCTCTAAACTCCAGGTACAATAATTAGTTTAGTTGTAGGTGTATGTTTTCAATGCCTATGGGAAAAACAAGTATGTAGCAGGAAGTTGGAATACATAGGTCTGAAGCTTAGTAGGTGGTGGTTGAAAACAATTTTTAAAGATATAGTTTTTAGGAGAGAATCTACTTTTCAGGAATGTTTCTTGAATTACATAAGAAAATACTTTATGGGAAGAGAGTTATCTGACAGTTCTCTTTTATTTGGTCTACACTTGATTTCAAGAATTAATGTTCTTTTTAAAATACATATATAGGTATTCTATGTTAATTTTAATGTTTTAATCCTAACCCCCATTATTTTAATGAGCCCCTGGTCTTGCCAAGTGTGGTTTTTCCAACCATGGCACATTTAAGGATTATTACTCTCAACTGGCAAGAAATTTAATTTCATATATTAAGAAAGGAGGATGGATGGTGTCCTTTTAAAATTTTCAAACTGGGTTGAAAGAAACAGGACTTAATTATTCATTTAGCAAAATTCACTACTTAAAACACTCAGTTGCTAGACCATGCCACCCACTTATGATATAGTTTTCTTAAATTTATAAATTCTGCTTTTTAGTGGCTTCCTTTACCTAGTCATTTCTAGATAATGGAAGATCTTAATTTGGTGCAAAACTATGAGTTGATATATAAAGGCTAAGAGTAAAAATGAACACTAACCTCAAATTTATAATATTATTCTACCACCAGAATTCAGCATTTGTGATACTTAATGAAACAATAAGCAATATTTTAAGGTTGCAAAGGCAGAGGAAAGAAAATCAAATTTGAATTATTGTGATATGCTAGTCATTGAATCTATTAAACCCACTTGCCCTTAAGACTTCTTGCTGTTGTGGAAGGCATTTCACAAGGTTGTAATTATGTTTTTTTTTCCTTTGCATTTAGGCTATAGCTTTATTAAATTATTCATTATAATATACCAACTTTAAACCCAAAAAGTGTATAAATACAAGATCATGTAACTTGAACACAGCATTAGACCCTTAGGAACTAAACAAAGGTATGCATTCTACTGTATTGTTCTCTGATTTTCACTTGTATTCCCCATTGCTTTAGCTGGCCCTATTGTCATAAATTAAGTACTCTGCAGTCTTACCAATGTAATGCTATATCTTCTCCACACCTAATAATTGGATATTTGAGAATCAGGAATGACATGTTGGATGACACTTATACTCACATATTACTTTTCTTCAGATGGCAACAAGGACCACAGACAGTGAGCATATAGGTGGATTTTTAATTGGGAAAACTAAGTTACAAGAAGACCAAAAAGAAAAACAATTCAGTAAAGAAAATAATAAATTTTTTTTATTTGTGGAAATTGTTTTATTACAATCAGAAGTTAGAAGGCATTATCCTATTTTCCAGATCTTTTGACTTGTGATATTTGAGTAAAAGAACAAAGAAACGTCAAAATAGAGGGTTTCAGCGCTGCATGTTCGTGTGTGTGTGTGCATGTGTGTGAGTGAGTCTGTTAGAAGAAGAAAAGTTATTTTTACTCAAATTTTGCACTGGGATAATGCCACTACCAAGTTTACCTGAAATCTCATAATCCCATTTTTGTATTCCCATCTCTGTACGACTGGCTCCAGCATCTGTTTTCATCAACCCCCCACCCTAATAAACTTGTTTTTAATGCAATTAGTATCTAACTTTCCCTTCTTTTGGAGGACAGGAACTGACTCATTTCTTGCACTCCTTATGCATCAGCCATTTTAGAGTCTGACTGTAATAGGTGCTCAGCAAGTGTTTGCTACATGAATAAGAAAAAGTGTGGCTTTATTCAATCATAATTTTATGTAAGAAATATCATATCCTTGCATAATTATAAAAGTTTATACATAAATACATTTCTGTCAGAAAAGATTTAAATCATACAGGATTACAAAATTTAAAGTAAAAGTCTTCTATTTTTCTAGCTCCATCTCACCCACACTATCCTACTTCTTTTTTCATAAGTAACTATTTTCATCAGTTAGCAACATTTGCTATTGCAATATCAGTCACAGTAACTAATGTTGCTAACTGATAACAATAGTTACTTATGAGGAAGCTGATTGCAATATCAGTTAGCAATTGTTATGAATTTTTTTATTTTATTTTTTCTATTTAGACACAAGCACACTCTCACTGGACTTATGTCTTTTTAACATAAATGGGATCATACTGTTGTCTAAAAATTGATTTTTTGGCTTCACAGGTATTTTTGGAGATTTTTACCACGTTAATATTTAGAGATGTACGACATTCTTTTTATGATTGCAGAACATTTTATAGTATACATATACTGTAATTTATTTAATAGCTTCCCACTTCAAGAACATTTAGGTTGTTTACTTTTTTGTTAAACTTTCACACTTTAACTATTTGGTGGATGTAAATAATAGCCCACTTCAAATGTTACAGAATCTTGATTACAAGTGAGGTTGATTGTCTTCACCTATGCTTACTTTCAGGCACTCTTAAATTGTTCACATGCTTTATCCATTTTCTATTGAGTAGTTTCTCTTTTTCTTTTCTGATTAGCATGATCTAGGAATACTAAGGCGTTTTGTTTATAAGGCTACAGATATTTTACCTTATTCGCTTGTGTTCTAATTTTGAGTTAGTTTTTATTCTTTTACATTTAAATTTTTCATATCAGTTTGTTTTATGTATGCCTTCTGTAAGCTATATATAGTGTTTTTTTCTACCCATTCTGAGTTTCTCTTTTAATAGAGAATTTAATAACTCAAACGTTGCATAATTATTATAGTACTTGGATTTTGCCCTGCCATCTCGGTTATATAAGAATTGATTTGCCATGTGTTTTTTCCTTTTTGTCTCTTGTTTCGCTTCTGCCCTCCTTTGCTTCTTTCTTGTCTTATGGGATTCATTAAATTATTTTTCTTTCTGTTTTTTCTATTTCTAGAATTCTCACTAAATTTTAAAAAAATCACATGTAAACTTTATTTTTTTCTGTCTAGAGGTAATCAGTATGTTTAGTTCCTCTGAAGATGACAAGAAGCTTTGTATGCTTTCATTTCTCATCTCCTCCTCATCTCTTATGTTGAAATAACTTGAGATTTTCATTCCAGATTATTTCTTTACATTTTTCATAAATAGTTATTCAGACTTAAGTGTAAGCTGCCTGTATCTCAAATATTCTACTTACATATATTTTTGCTTTATTAGAATGTAACTTTCTGTAGCATTTTTAAAAAGAACATTTTTGTAAAGCAGAACATTTCTTTTGCTCTTACACTTAAATGCAAGTTTGACTGGGCACAAGATTCCTGTGTCAAAATATTGTTATGTTTGAACTTCGAGGATATTGTTTTATTGTCTTCTAGCACCCAATGTTGTCAACAAGAAGTTTGATGCCAATCTGATTATTTTGGCTGTACAGGCAATACTTTTCTCTTGAAAGGATTTTGTGATTTTTCTCATTTTCTTTTTGAAATTCTACCAAAGAGTGCTTAGGATAGCAAGTTTCTCATTCCCTTGGGGAATGAGTCTCAATACGGAACCTTATCTTTTGTCCAGGACAGATTTCTTCCATTACTTATTAGCTTATCCCCCTTCATTCTCCTCATTTTTCCTGGTCTCTGTAGGACTCTCTGAAGAAGGTGTTGGCCTTTGAGGCATAGTTTTAATGTGTCTTTATTCTTTATTTGATTACTTTCATCTCTTTGTCTTTTAGTGATTATTCTGGGAGAATTCTTTGATTCTCTGCTTGTTATTCCCTAGCCCTCCTCCTGTTTTGTCCATTCTGTTGTTTACTCCAGGGCATTTTAGTACATGCGTTTAAAATTTTGAGAATCACTTATTTAGTACCAAATATAACTAGTTATGATTTTTAGTGGATAGCATGCATTTTTAAAAATCTTTATGAGACTCAATATGACCTGTTAATTGTTTTTCAGTTTTTGCTCTTAACTCTCTTTTCTCAAGTGTTAGTTCTTTGGGTGATTTAGTTGGGTGTTTCTCTTTTATGGTGTTGCTTGAACCTAAATATCTGATGATTCTTCATTGTTTGCTCTCATCTTTATGTTTGTGTTGTGTTTGTGAGTCCCTCTTTGTCTATTCATGGGTGTTAATTCTTATTCAAGATCTTACCTTTGGATGATTGTCGGGGAGGGGCAGAATATATCACTGGGACAAGTATGCCAGTAGTTTATCTTCTGGGTAAAATGTTTTCTTCTTCCTTGTAGAGCTCACTAACTCCCTGTGGTGCTTCTGTTCTCCCCTGTCCTGAGTGTTCAGACTCAGTGCTCTAGCTAGGGGTTAAATACTGTGCTCCAGGCTAGTTTGACAGGCTGTGGAGAGATGGAAGCCAGGTTGCCCAGTGCCCTAAATGGATTTCTAAAATCACTAAATAATGGCTCTGATGGTTGCCAAAGGGTCTTCTTTTCTGCACCATGCCTCTGTTGACTCAAGAGTGAAGCCTTCCCGGGACCACTTCCATTTTTGTAGACATGCTTTGGTGAATATTTTGGTAGTGTTTTCTTCCAACAGTTCAATCCCATCTTCTTTCAATATTTGATGATTTTTTTTTTTTAAGAATTTTGTACTTATAAATGCCATGCTTTCTTATTTCCTTCACTGTTGTAAGTAGATAGATTTCTCTAGGTCTTTCTGTTATTATCTTTGTGTCTATCCCCATATCTATAACAACTATACCTATAAGAATTTTCATAAATAAATCCCTATTTAATATTTATAATTAGGAGTCTTTTTGGCTCCATCCTGGGGTTTGGAGTAGTCAAGGAGGCGGGCACCTGGGTTCAGGTCTGTTATCTTGTTTTATTCTCTAGCAATAGTCTTTCATGGACCTTTATTCAATGGTTTTATAACAATGGAAAGCATCAAAGATTAAGTTAATGAAATTCTTTCTGCAAATACCTAAGATAACAATGCTGAATAACATTGTTTCTGATGATTGCTATGATGTAGCTATGGATCTGGGAGACTGATGTGGTTTGGCTGTGTCCTCACCCAAATCTCACCTTGAATTGTAACTCCCACAATTCCCATGTGTCATGGGACGAAGCTGGTGAGAGGTGATTGAATCATGGGGGCGGGTCTTTCCCATGCTGTTCTTTTGATGGTGGGGTGAGTCTGACAAGATCTGATGGTTTTAAGAACGGGAATTTCTTTGCACAAGCTCTCTCTCTTTGCCTGCTGCCATCCATGTAAGACATGACTTGGTCCTCCTTGCCTTCTGCCATGATTGTGAGTCCTCCCCAGCCATGTGGAACTGTAAAGTCATTAAACCCTTTTTCCTGTGCAAATTACCCAGTCTTGGGTACGTCTTTAACAGCAGCATGAAAATGGACTCAGAGATATCCTTACAGGAAAAGAGTGCTAATATGTTACCTATTGGGTATCTTCAAACAAGGTTGTAGCAAGTATAGGACCAAAGGCAATTAAAGTTTGAATTTCCTGCAAAATGCCTGAAGTGTCTGTATTCTGGATCATTGATTAAAGAAAGATCCATATGCTAGAGATACCAGATGTGCAAGCAGGAGTTGACATTCTGTTATGAAAATGTAAGGACATAACTCTTATACTTACTCAGATGGGAGGCTGTCCTTTATCTATATGGAGGTTCACCTAAACCTTTTTTTTTTTTTTTAAAGTTTTATTTTTACTTCAAACAACAAGCTGAGAATTATCTAGAAAGGAGGCAAGTATTCACTTGAAAAGTCATATATCTTTTTTTAAATTATTATACTTTAAGTTCTGGGGTACATGTGCAGAACATGCAGTTTTGTTCCATAGGTATACACGTGCCAAGGTGGTTTGCTGCACCCATCAACCTGTCATCTACATTAGGTATTTCTCCTAATGCTATCCCTAACCCCACCCCCAACCCCCCGACAGGCCCTGGTGTGTGATGTTCCCCTCCCTGTGTCCATGTGTTCTCATTGTTCAACTCCCACTTATGAGTGAGAACATGCGGTGTTTGGTTTTCTGTTCTTGTGATAATTTGCTGAGAATGATGGTTTCTAGCTTCATCTATGTCCCTGGAAAGGACATGAACTCATCCTTTTTTATGGCTGCATGGTATTCCATGTTGTATATGTGCCACATTTTCTTTATCCCATCTATTATTGATGGACATTTGGGTTGGTTCCAAGTCTTTGCTATTGTGAACAGTCATACATCTTGACTGTAAAATATGAAAGGCAAAACAGACCAAGCTGCATGTTGGGCTTTTCTGGTCCCTTCTCTATTCCTATAATGTAAGAATCTCAACATAATTCCGAATAACTCTTGTGAAAGAAAGGTCAAGAATGTTTTAAAAGATTTATATCACAAAAAATCAGTATAGATTTTATTCTACCTTAGTTTTCTCATTTTCATAAGCCTAATGCTTATATAAAATATCAAGCACAAACATTTTTAGATCAGTTGGACAATGAAGTGATCATTTTCAATCTAGTCTAAATGTCCATATCAAGAAGGCAGTTGGGGCATAAGCAATAATTCTGACTCTGACTAGAACCATAATGAAATGATCTCTTACTTATTTCATAGAGTGATTTTTACTCTTATGAGATCCTGCTATGAAAAAGACTACCAAGATGTTTTCCTCATTGAATAATTTGGAGATTTCCAGAAGGCAATAATCCCAATCTAGATTTCCTATGGAAGAAGTTCTTCAATATTTACTGCTGCTCCTGGCTCTTTGGTGTTTTATAAAAACTGAGAGGTCTTTAATGCCTAGTGTTGGCAAATTAGTTTCATCCTCTAAGAGAGTCAGAGTTTGAAAGCTAAAACAGAATAAGAAAAAATCTGAATTTTTATAAGTGGTAGGTACCTCAGGAGCTGATATACTGATGTTAAACTGAGTTTGGTGGGACTAGCTCACCCTTATTTCTTTTGAATTTGTTTTTCTAGGGGGTTGGTTATGAGAAGAACCTAACATTAGCACAAAGTGAGACATCTTGAGAACAGATAACCTGTCTTAAAGATAAAACTAGTAGGGCCACTCTTCTTTCTTGTATTGTATTCTAAAAGAAGGGTTTTGTGGTAGAAGGTGCTCTTTGCTTGTTTTTGCAATTTGTAAGCAACCAAAGTGTTTTATGATTATAAAAATGAAATAATTTGTTTTTTTCCTAAGAAAATTTTGTGTCTAATCAATTTCAAGAATATATAGCTACATCTAGATAGGTCAGACTCCAGAATGGATTTTTAGCTTTTATCCATGTTTTGCGTTTTTTCATCAATGAATCTTGTCTCTTCTTAAGTGCTATACATCTCCTTCACGTGATATTAGATATAAGCATTTCAAAAAAATTTTAGACTAAATTGTTCTTTATATTTGCTCTAAACCAGGAATTAGAGGAACACACAGACCCATGCACATGCATACTCACTTGCATTCACTTGATAGTTTTAGTTTCATCATAGAAACATAGTTGCTTGGGTGTGCAAAGGCATGAAAGCCAAGTTACTGTTGAGTTTAAGGGCAAATAAAAATTGAAAGGGGCAATGGAAATCGAATCACATGAATAACTTCTTGGAAGACGTTCTCCCCCTACGGTTAGCAGCACACACCTCACAACTTCTTGTGGGGTCATTGTAGGCTTGAAGAATAAATATTCCTAGGCAATCACTTTATATTTTCTCCCAGATGGATTGTTTTTAATGGTTAAAGCAGTAGAGTGCAGCTGATATAAAGAAAAAGTGACAGGTGCCAGTTTTGTTATTAAATCCCAGCCTCAGAGACTCTGAATTTCAAATGAGGTCCCTTATTGGCTGCATGTGTGAGGGGTCAGAGGATGGGAAAACATGACTGGAGCAGAATGGGTTTCACTTCACTGAGCTACTCCAAAGTCTTCATTAAACATGGACATAACATTTGCACTTGTTTTGTTTGTTCTAGACAGTTTGGATAATTACCCTCTGAAATGGTGTGCACCCATGTAGATTTGTGTATTTACCAAGGGGAGGGGTTGTTGAGGCACGGGAGAAGGAGGACGAAGGTTCATTGCACTATTTATTTTAATCCTTCAGTGATGATTGCATTTCTCAACCTCCATACAGAATCACATCAATTGCTCCTTAAAACTGCTAGTTCAGGTCATTCAATTGAAATTGTATTTGATTTTAAAGGTAGCATTTTGCAGTTCTTATTCTTCCTCCTCCCCCTCCCGGCAGATCTGAGGACCCCAACTGGCTCCAGAAGGAACTCTACCCTCTACCAGAAAAGGATGAAGGGAAGAACTCAACCTCACAGAAAAATAACAACCAGCCTATGAATTCCCTTTCCCCAAAATAAAAGAGGTCAGACAGAGAGAAGTGGCAGGCAGCAGAGACCATTGTCATTACCTTGACATTCCCTTAAAAGAGGGGATTGGGTGGGTCAGCAATTCTGAGAAAGTCATTGTCTAGTGGTCTAAACACAGGGTTCAAGATCAAGCACAACTAGGTACTGTGTGGCAACATTTCTGCATAAATATTGCTGGGAATGTAGCTTGTCGCTGAGTAGTGCTGTATATATTTACTTGATTCTCAGATTATTAGTTCTCTTTCTGCTTGAAAAGGTGAATAATCTCAATTTCTTTGCAGTGAAGGGAAAAAACCAAGTCAGTCAGTCCTTAATGCCACCTAAGAAAAATCCTAATCATGATGACAGTCACCCTGAGGATAAGAGAAGTTATTTCTGCAAACAGATTTTCTTCGTTAGAACTATGGCATAAGAGAGGAACCAATCAGAACATCTTACATTGCAGAGCACTTTTAATTCTTTCACATACATTATCAAAGGTAGCTACAGTTAACACTATTACGAGCTTACATGACAGGTGCTGTCCTAAGTGATTGACACATATTAACTCATTCAATTCTCATAACTTCATGAAAAAATTGTTGTAATTATTTTTATTTTTTAAATTTATAAAATTGTATATATTTATAGTTTACATCATGATGTTTTGCTATATGTATATATTGTAGAATGGCTAAATTAAGCTAATTAACATATGCATTACCTCATATGTAATTATTTTTAAAATGAAGATTCTGTTGTAATGAGAAATTGAGTAACTTGCCTAAGTCACAAAGCTAGTAAGCAGCTGAGCTGGGATTTGAGCCCAGACACCATCTGGCACAGGAGTGGGTGACCTTAGCCTCCATTCTTCTCATGAGAGGTAGGTGGAGCAGGCATAACACCCAGTGAAAGAGTGGGTCACATGAATGTTCATGGGTCACATGAACAAGGGTTTAGGAATACTTCTTTATTGTCCAAAGAATTGAAGTTGAAAGAAGGGCCTAGTGTCCTAGCATCTTGCTCTAGATTTCCCTCACAGGGGACATCTAATAATTGTGTATCTCTGGAAATGGCACTTGAAGGGCCAGTCCTACCAGGTGGCTGGGCAGGGAAACAATTCTCCTTCACGGAATTGTCGTACTTGGGACATGAAGGGTGGCACTCACCAAGGGCCCATGTGTACATCATGCTCCACTAGATACTGTGTGCAATTAAACCAAAAAACAGTTTTTGAACTTAGGAATCTTACAGTCTACTAGGAAACCAAGACATGGAACAAATGGACAGAAAAGTTAATGGAGTTTTCTTTATTTCAGGGTGTGCCTACCTGGTACTTGAAAAAAAGATCAACCAACTGATTATTTCATCTAACAATTTAAAGCAACATTTGATCGCTTAAGATAAATGAATTAATTATATTGTTGAGATCAGGAAAATTTCAGAGTGAAGGGGGAGTCAGTATATATTAGTCAGTATTTTTTGAGCACATACTGGGGCCCAGAATTGCAACTGACACATTAAGATACAAGGACTATTTGAGGCAGAATAGTTAACAGGTGGTGAATATGCATTACTTTTCAGACTGTGATTCAATCACGTCCCCTCTAGCATTCAGTTGGTTGGGAATATTGCTTAAAGGATGTGACAAATTCCACCCACAAATAAATATGGGCACAACTAGTAGTAAAACAAAAAACTTTAAAGGAAAGTGTCATAGATATTAGAAGAAAGAGACAAGTTGCTATTTATAAGGTGCTCCAGTGTGAAAATCCTTTCAACAACACTCTGCCCTTTTTTCTGCTTGAGTGTGTACTGACAAGCAGCTAACCAACTTTTCAGGGACCCATTCTTTATATCAAGTTGAAATGTGTCTTTCCATAAGATTTTTTTTTTACCTTGTTCTTCTTTATAAAGCAGCATACATTAAATAGTTTTATTCAGATTTTTCCATATACCAAATTGAACTCACTTCTATTAACTAGATGGCATATGGGCAGCCTCCAGATCTTTTATCTGTTGAGTTACTCTACTTTGAAACTCTCTGTTTTGTAAGGATGCCTAAAAATGTGTGACTTGGAGTTAGAATTAACTCAAGGGATATGTTGCAACAAGAACTAAGACCTTCGCCTTTCTTGAGCAGGACACCATTTTTTTAATGCAACCCAAGATTATGTTAACTTGTTAGAAACTCTATACACTCTAAACTAGTGGTTGTAACTGGGCAATTTTGCCCTGAGTGGACAATGCCTAGAGACATTTTTGGTTGTCACACCTGGCAGGTACTAGTGACATAAAGACCTGGAATGCTGCTCAATATCTTACAATTCACAGGATAGTCCCTCACAACAAATAAATATCTGACTCTAAATGTTATTAATAATAGAGATTGAGAATTCCTGATCTGGACCACAAATATCCTGAAGCTTCTCCTGAACATGAAAGCTAGTACTAAAAGGAATAAGGGGGTAAGAAAAGCAATTGATCTTACAGTAAGGAGGAAGTCTAAGAGTGTAGAAGATTCTGAATTTCAAGATGGCACTGTTTCTGCAACATTAGTCAGAAGGAATGCTTTGGCCATTATTAAGAAAAATAGACTGGGCAGAAAATTCAGTTTATCACAAGAGCATCAGATAGGTATGGGAAGTCACTCAAAGAGTCAAGTCAGAATGCAGAAATGTTTCTATACTAAAAAGGAAGCTATAGTAATAACACTTGCAGATTAAATAGTTGTCAGAAAAAAAAACCTTGGTATACTTATCAGTTCAAACATTTGATAATGGCAGTATAATTATGGTAAACAGGGATTCACAATAATTCTCCAGGATGGAGAAGAATGAGGTAGCAGCAAAAATTTGTTATGAATCAATAGGAAGCAGTTAGAAAGTTAAAACAGAGAAAATTTATTAATTCTCTCTAATTAAGAAAATGCAATTTAAAATGACATAAAAATTTGCAAAAATGAAAATAATACCTGAATTTTCCTATCATATGGAGAAATATACACTTACATAGCAGATATGGGAGTGCAAATTGATATGCCTTCCTAAAAAGTTAGAAAGTAGGTAAGAAAAGCCCTAAAAACACACAGCCTAGTAACCCAGTTCTCTGAAATTGTCTTAAAGGGATAATTAAGGCTTGGAAAAAATATTTAACCATAAAAATTCTTATTACTGTCCTGTTTTCATAACATATGTAGTGAACAACCTACATATTTAACAACTGGACATTGGCTAAATATATTATGGCATATCTGCATAATAGAATATTTGTTATTATTAAAGTTATGTGGGATACGTTTACTGATATGAAGTAAGTGAAAAAAGAAAGTTTGTATTTTTTAGTTCTAGTAAGGTATAAATAAAATTGTATATATTTAAAGTATATAATGTGATGATTTGATATAAGTATATGTTGTGAAATGATTACCACAATCAAGTTAATTAACACACCCATTACCTCAGTTACCTCTTTTTTGTTGTTGCTGAGAGCACTTACGATCTACTCTCTTAGCAAATTTCAAATACACAATACAGTATTATTATATTATATATACTATACATTAGATCCTCAGAATTTATGCATCTTAAATAGAAAGTTTGTACCTTTTGACCAAAATCTCTACTTCTCCCCCAACCTCCTAGCCCCTGGCAACCACTGTTATACTCTCTGTTTCTATAGGTTCAACTTTATTTTTTTTTAAATATTCCACATGAAAGTATTATACTATATTCATGGGCCACATAATGATATTTTGGTCAATGATGGACTGCATATGTAACAGTGGTCCCATAACATAAGGGAGCATATATAGAAACCTGATATATTGGAGTTAATATTGGCATTGCAGATCATGCAGGGCTTAAAGTCACAGTTCCCAAAAGCCTATAAACAAAGTTGAGTGAGGACTTACTGTACACTCTATGATGCTCACACAAGACAAAATCCCTAACAATACATTTCTCAGAACGTATCCCTGTCATTAAGCACTGCATAGCTCTATTTGTCTTTCTCCGTATGGATTATTTCACTTAGCTTAATATCCACAGGTTTAGGCCTGGCTCAGTGTCTCATGCCGGTAATCCCAGCACTTTGGGAGGCCAAGGTGGAAGGATTGCTTGAGCCTAGGAGTTTGAGGCCAACCTGAGCAACATGATGAGATCTCGTCTCTAAAAAAAATAATAATGCAAAATTAGCTAGGAGTGGTGGTACATGCCAGTAGAACCAGCTACTTGGGACGCTAAGGTGGGAGGATCTTTTGAGACCAGAAGTTCGAGGCTGCAGTGAGCTGCGATTGTGCCATTGCACTCCAACCTGGGTGGCAGAGTGAGATCCTGTCTCAAAAAGAACAAAAACAGTGTCCTCCAGGTTCATCAAAGTATCACAACAGTTATATATATATATATACACGTATATATGTATATATACAATTTTTTAAAATTCATTCACCCATCCATGAACAGATTGTTTTCATATTTTGGCTATTGTGAATAACCTTGCAATGAATAGGAATTTATTTCCTCAAGACATTCATTTCCTCAAGACATTGATTTCTTTCCCTTCATATACACCAAATAGTGGGATTACTAGGTTACATGCTAGTTCTATTTTTATTTTTTTTGAGAAACTTTCATACTGTTTACTATATTGGCTGTATCAAATTACATTCCCATTAATAGTGTACAATTTTTTTTTTTCTCCACATCCTTACCAGCATTTGTTACTTCCTGTCTATTTGATAATAGCCATCATAACAGGTGTGAGATGATCCTGTGGTTTTGATTTGCATATTCCTGATGATTAATGACATTGAGCACCTTTTTACGTACCTGTTGGAATTTTGAAAAAAAGGTCTGTTCAGGCTCTTTGCCCGTTTTTAAAGTGAATTACTGGTTAAGCAACCCAAATTTGAAAATCTAAAATCTGAAATGTTCCAAAATTCTAAAGTCTTTGAGCACCAACAAGATGCTCAAAGGAAATGCTCACTGGAGCATTTGCTTTCAAATTTTTAGATTTGAGATGCTCAACAGATAAGCACAATGCAAATATTCCAAAATCTGAAAAAAAATCACAAATTCAAAGCACTACTCTTTCCAAGCATTTTGAATAAGGGATATTCAAATTGTATTTGTTTTTCCTATTGAATTGTATGAGTTTCTTAGAAATTATAGATATTAACCTCATCAGATGTATGGTTTACAAATATTTCCTCCCATAAAGAGTGCATATTTTTGTATGTGGATATTAAATGGGCTCTGGTGGGGAAGAATCTAGGTTAAAAATTTTTGTTTTCATGCTTGTACTTTCTTATGTTTTAATAGTGTATTGATACTGCCTTTAAACAAAAAGAAAAAAAGTTATTTTTTAAATATAAGACTAATCATAGATAAAAGAAAGGCCATAAGGCATAAAGGGAATTTAATGCCACTTTAATAAATAATTAGCAAGAGGTATGTATAATAGACTGAAGAATCTGAGAAAAACAGCATTTAAAAATTCTGGGAAAGCAGTAAAATTAGGCCAAAAATAATAACGATTGTCTTTGATTTCCCAAGCTTAGATGGAATTAATATTATAAAAGTTGGAGGTGAGGTTTTCACAAAGAACAAAGGACTGTTCCCTAAAATAGCAGTTCACAAGCAAAAGATGCATTCTTTTGACTCTTGCATTAAAGAGCTGATTCAGAAGGTAATAGTAAATGAGTCTGAAACCAATTAAAAAGAATCTTTGTAAGAGAGAAGAAGCCAATCTGATTGTTTGCACTTCCAAGTATTTAAATAGTGTGGAGGAGAAATATAAATTCGGTGATAAAAACAACAACAACAATGTATGACCTACTGAAGAAATACTTTGCTAAGAGCCCTACGGTGAATTGCTCAGGGCAGTCTCTGTGTTTGGGAGCTTCTCTCACTACCCAAATGGCTAATGGTGGGGTTCAGACCAACCACCTAAAAAACGTATGCTTTGAGCAAGCAAGTGAGACATGGCAGGAAGCAAGAGCATTAAGGCTCTAGAGTACACACGTTGGTGATTCTGTGCTGTTAGTTAAAATTCAGAGAAAAAAATCCAAGTCTTACTGTACATGTCTTTATATGGCAAAGAGGGCCAATCCAAAGATTGGAAACCAAGAGGCAGTTAAAACAAACCAGGAAAAATTATCTTTCATTTGCCTAACTGTCTGAGATTTCTGCGTCTGATACTCTTTGTATGGTTCAGGTGTCACAACTTCTAGAGCAGCATACTGAAGTTAGGGCAAGCCCAGATAAAGTATGCTAAGTGGATTGGAGAAATAGCTGCAAAGAGTAAGAGGAAGAGTAGGAAATGAGGAAGAAAAGGCGGCAAAAGTGGATGTTAATAAATGTTCGTTTTCCTTCCAGGTAACAGAAACTGTGCTAGACCTTCTCACTGGTTACCTAATCCTCATAGCTCATTTATTTGGAAAGATAAACTTGACCTATTAGTCCAATTTTGATTATTTCTCCACTTATTGAGAGAGTATAGTGTATCCCAGCCCCTTCCTTTCCAGCTGTGTGTCTTTAGCGAGTTATTTCACTTCCTTGTGGTTTCCTCGTTTGTTTAATAGGTCTCATAATCAGCATACAAGGAGTTGTTTTGAGAATAAAATGAGTTAAATTGGGGAAAGTGGTTAGGACAGTGTCTGACTGATAGGAAGCACTCAATAAATGTGAATAATTACAGTGACTAAATAACTTGCCCAGGGTCATATAATTTGTAGGTGTGTCTAACTTTAGGCTTTTTCTATTCTACCATACTACCATTCAGACAAGGTGCCTGTTTGAATTCTGTGGCCTTGTTTGCTAAAATCTGAATAATCTAGAATGAGGAGGCCATTTGAAATTCGAGTTTTGGCCCAGCCTACTTCCCTTTTACCCAGAAAAGACTACTTCCCATAGCTAGTTAATGAGCTTCTAAGCTCATTATATATATAATATTATATATCTTGGCCCAGAAAACATAGACTTTAGAAACAAAACCTATTTTGGAAGAAAGCAAGCCTCAGGCTAAAGAGGTTGAACATGTGCCTGGAAGAGTGACGCTTGCTAAGTCACTCAACACACTCTATGACTCAGTTTCCTTATTAAAATAGGGCATACAAAATCCTGTTGCACCTTGTGGAATCCATTTAATTTGACTTAAATGAATATGCTTCGAGGTTTCAAAATATGCTTGGCAGTTCAATGTACTGCATTAATATATAACAATGTTTTAAGGTAGCAGACAAAATTACTCATTTAACAGAGGCCAATTAAATTTTTGCCATTCTTTGTTTGAACTAAGGATTAAACATGGACACATCTGCTTCTATCTTAAATTCCATATTTCTCTTGGGGAAGAAAATAAAAGAGAAGTGGCTGTATCATTTGATATGTGGAACAGGAGAATTTACCTTTTTTTTTTTTTTTTTTTTTTTTTTTTTTTGCTAGACAGTGATAGCCTCTGAAGTTTGGAAGAGGCCTTAGAAGACAGAGAGTTCACCTATGGTGTCTTCCATTTAAGTAAGATGAAAATTGATTCCTGGTTCTAGGGAAGAAAACCAAGTTGGCCTAGCCTGCATCTTTCACAACTTTTAGATCTGACAGTTATTTTAAAACATGTTTTAAAATGAGTCCTATTGACATTGCTTCTGCCTGTTATAGCATTTTAACCATAAACTCATCCATAAACTAAGTTAGGTAAGTGGTGATATAAACTATGAGGAAAATATTTATTGTACTTTAGATTTCAGTTAATCTAGATACAGGTAAACAAAAAACAATTCAGTAATTCAGGATAGAAATCCATGAAAGACACTTACCCTGGTGCTAATTCAATAAAATATAAAGTAAATATCTACTGATCAAGGCATAGCGCTGGGTGCTTCAGAGAAACAGAGGAAGTATGATGTACGCTTTCCCTAGGAAGACTTTCCCCGTTAGTTTTAGATGATGTTTGGTAGAGACCAAGGACATTTTGTAGAAAGTTAAAGAGTCATGCATGGGCATAGGGAAGTCCAAGGATACTACACAACCAGGACCCTCATATGGGGTGGGAGGTAGTCTTTTTACTTTTTCAATTGAACAAGGATTTCACAACTTTAAATGAAAGTTTGAATATCAGCTAATGACTTTATTTCAGATAAGAGAAAATTTATTATAAAATATTATCTTATGTACATTAATTTGCTTTCATTTTCTCTGTTCCCATTTTACGTAAGATCATCATGTCTTTCTTTTTGGATTCATCTCGGACTTCAAGTCTAAAAAATTTAAATTTCTCATTTCTAACTAAAATTAGATTTTGTTCAACTGGCAAAAATTTGCTAAATCCCTAATATGAATTCAGAATAGAAGTTCATACCAAGAACCAATAAAAATATTAGGGTATGAAATAAGTTTAAAACATGGCCCCATTCATAAGGAGTTTATAGTCTAGGTGGGGAAAAAAGATTAAACCCCAAAAAGTCACAATGAATAAGAGAGGTTTTCTTCATGCAAAGATTTTGTTTCTCTAGCTAACATTCCTGAGGTAAGGGTGGTTAAACAGAAAGAGTGCGGACTAGGTAAGCAGTTGAGGGAAATAAGTCATGTGAAAGACAAATAATAGTGCCAACTCTTTAGAGTCTTCCCAACATCGCAAATAAAATGTTAACTAAGGAGAAAAACTGGTACCTTCGAAGGACTTCGCTGCCAAGGGGATTGGCATTTCCATAATTGTGGGGAAGGAGAGACAACTCTGATTTCCATAGTATTTTGTAATTAATTTGGTGCTCTTATGGAAAATTAATTGGTTTTTTGATAATGAAATAGAAAGAAATATTCAGGCTCTGGCATATTAAAAGAAATTCTCTTTAATAGAGGCAATGCCAGCCTGATAATGTGGTCTTGCTCCCTCAGGTGCTCAGATGCAGTTCCAGGGTAGCCTGAGAGAGCCTTGGTGGCTTAACACTTAAGCAAGCTTCTCCCTTGCAACTAAAGCTAAGCAGATTAATTAAAACTTAAAAGCATTATGATTTAGTTATGAATAACAGTTTGCAGTGACAGAGCTCTCCGTCTATAATTCACCATAACAAAATGACACTTGGGCTCACTGTTGCTATAATTAGCTTTTGATATACTATTTCTTGGAAATTTCTTGCCAGCCACAGCCTGTGTGTTTCCAGATGTCCTGCACATACTTAAAATGGTAAACATTAATTTATAGGGATGACAGCTGTGGGTCAAGTTTGAGGTTGATTGATAATTCCTTATTCAAATGTGTGCCTATGCTGCTTCATTTGTCATCTCCTAGTGAAACAGAAAGCCATTCTACCACATTCATAGTTAATATTTCATTTTTTTCATAAATTATCTGTAAAAGCAAAAGCAATAGAATTTAGACCTTTCCTACCATATGGCATGGAATATTAATGTAGCTGAGGATTTTTAAAAAATTATTTTGCAGCCAGAAGCGTTGTGATTTGTTAACCTGACACCTTGTATTTGCACAGTGCTAAGCACACAGTGGGCACTCAATAAATGCCTTCTGGTGACTCTGAGGAGCTCAAAATGCTTTCCACATGACAGACCATAATTCCTTCAAAAAGTCTCCTCATTTTATAAATTAGGAAATAGCAGACTTGGGGAGTTTTCCTAAGAGGTGATAAAGTGATTCATCTCTAGGTCACACTGGACTCGAGAGTACAGAAAATGACATGTGCTCACAGAAATGTGTTCTCCCTGATTTATTCGGTTAGACCCAAAGCACACATCTTGACAAGCCTCCTTTCTGTCTAACTCTCTGTATGGAGCCAAAAGAGATTCCTGAAATATGAAGAGAAATTCGTTCCTCTGGCAAATTTTCTTGAAATGACTATTTGTGCAGGATTTTGGTACTTTGGGCACATAGCCATGTTCGGAACATCTGAGTTCCTGTTATGAAAATGTAGACTGAAGTTACATGACAAGAAATGATCTTATCTGTGCAATAAAATATAAAATGCAACCAGATATTGGGTCTCATGCAGATTAATATCCAGCAAATGACCAATTTTGACCAATCTAAGTGTTTTAACACTATTCAACCAGCTGCTTAAGCTTTATTGCTTTAACCTAAGTCATCAAACAAGATATTAATCCTTTTCTTGAGCTGCTAGAAACAAACTGAGGTTTAAAAAATATCTGGACACAAGATATGCTTGTCATTCACATTTCATGGTTACTTAACAATCATAAATGTATGTTATTCTACAAAGCATCCCTGTAAGCCAGAATATGTCATTTCAATGGATCCATATATAAAATGAAAAAAAAAATAAGACAAAAAATTTTGGCGACTGACTTAAGGTCAAACATAAATTTGCAAGTGAACAAAGAATACAGTGAGTTTTTTTTTTTTTTTGAAGATAACTTTTAGATTTTCAGCAAAGGTGTTGACTTATAATTAAATTTGTATCCTTCTATTTGTGTTAAGTGTTTATAGAACTTTAATCTTTGTGCCACATAATAGGTATTCATTCGATCTTGGCAGGACAAGTGGGCAAAACAGGTTGTAATAAACCTGCAAGGTAAAATTTGGATTTGTTTTTGTTTATGTACATTTAGATAGGTAGTAACCTCTGAAAAGGTGGTTAGTGATGTTGTCTCCAATGTTGAGACAGAATTAGGATTGACAGTGGCAGCAACTGAGAGCCTCTCAGGCGGGGTGGTGACTGGAACAAAAGGACAAGAACAGCATTTAAGTGTTTTTAATGTGTAATATAGAAATATTGGTAATAATTACAGTTTTTTCTTTTTAAAATATTCAAGATTTACAAAAGAATCAGTGATATGAAATTCTTAAGGCAAATCAAAATTTTGGAAACATGGAAACATTTTTAAGTAAAATTAAAAATTTATGAAAACCTAAATGTTAAATCTATCATCATTCTCATAAAAATATTAGTTGCTGAAATTAAAAAATGTGTTTCCTATAAAAATAAACAGAAATTTGAAAAAATCCTAGACATGGAAAATAAAATTACATTTGATTATGTTAATTAAATATTGCCGTTCTAAAAACCAAAAGGTTATTACTGATATTTTCAAGTTGTAGGTGTATTTTTGAGAAAATTTTTTCAGCTGTAGAAGCAGTTTTCCTCAATCTACTCTGGTTATAACTACATTAGTAATAAACTACATTAGTAATAAAATACATCAGTAATAAATACATTATATACCATATATAATATATTATATATATATAATATATACCATATATATAAAATATATACCATATATATGTATGTGTGTATATATATATATATAGTTTGTTTGTTTGTTTCCTTGTTTTAGACAAGGTTTCACTCTATCATCCAGGCTGTAGTGCAGTGGCGCAATCTCGGATCACTGCAGACTCAACTTCCTGGACTCAAGCAATCCTCCTGCCTCAGCCTCCTAAGTAGCTGGGACTACAGGTGTGCACAACCACACTCCACTGATTTTTGTATTTTTTGTAGAGATGAGGTTTTGAGGTTTTGCCATATTGCCCAGGCTGGTCTCAATTTCCTGGGATCAAGCAATCTACCTGCCTCAGCCTTCCAAAGTGGTGGGTTTACAGCTGTAAGCTGCTGCCATATGTGTGTGTGTATATATATATGTGTATATATGTGTGTGTGTGTATATATATGTGTATATATATATGCCATATGTGTGAGTGTGTATATATATATATACACTCTCCCTCTCTCTCTCTCTATATATATATATATATTCTCCCTCTCTCTCTATATATGTGTGTGTATATATATATATTCTCCCTCTCTCTCTCTGTCTCTCTCTATATATATAGAAGTCCAAGATAATATATATATATACACATATCTATATGGAGAGAGATATATATATAGAGAGAGAGGGAGAATATATATATATAGATATATAGATAGATATAGATAGATATATATCTATATATATATAGAGAGAGGGAGAATATATATATATATAGAGAGAGAGAGAGAGAGGGAGAATATGTGTATATATAGAGAGAGGGAGTATATATATATGTGTGTGTGTGTATATATATATATATGGAGAGATCTCATGATGTACATGATTCAGATTTCAGAGCTTTTAAAACCCTCCATAGTTGTATTATACCAATAAAAATCTCTGAAAGTTCACAGTCAAAAACTGCAATCTGCCAGGTAATGGGGTGCTGTAAAGGATAATGTCTACTACTGTATACAACATCTTCTTGATGAGTGAATACAAGAAGAAAGTTCTCTCCAGCTTCACACTGGGAGAAGTTGTGCTGCTTCTTAGCAGCTGCTGAAATGCTGCAGTGAATTATATTTCCCTTATCTTTGGCTACTAGAGAACTCAGAGTCCATTTGCCATCCACGCTTAACAATTATACACAGGAGTTTCTGCAGGGCACTGTGGTGTACTCATTTTATCCTATTTAAATTTACTAGTCTACTTTAATATTTCTTCGGCATTTTTTCCTGTGACACTGTATGCAAATTTTGCTGCTTTGAGTTTGTTTTTTTAAACAAATCAAAATAGAGAAAAGAAGAAGAAAGAACTAAAGGGACTAGAGGAAGAAAATTTAAAAAGGAGGCGGGTGGAAAGAGGAGGAAAAAAACAAAAGCTAAAATGAGTTGAACAATGATACAATTAATTTAGACTGCATAAATAGCTAAGCAAATGGCTTATGTATCACCAATACTTCTTTAGCAAATTAAATCTTGGAATGCGTTCTTAATGTTTTTTGTTTAACTTTTTATGAGCTTACTCTAATATGAGTTCCTGACAGGCAGGCACCATGTCTCGTTTATCTTTGATTCTCACAGCCCGATGTCTAGGATTTGTCTAGAACATAGATTCTTAGTAAGTAGGTACTGATTGAAATATATTAATCAGTCCTCAGATTTTCATGATAGTATTAAATATTTTGGTATTTATTTAATTTTGCTTTTTTGATTATTTCACCAGTAACACAATAATCAGGTGAAAAAGAAACATAAAGTCCTCCAGTGCCTTCAGTAGGGGTGGAAGAGGGTTATGTCGATGATTTTTCTTCCACATGAAAAGGACACAGCTCTTTGAAATTCAGCAGCTGAGTGGATCCATATGCCTTCCAGGCAGAATGTATCCAGGGTAATGCTACAGATAATGTAATTAATTAACCCGTTTCTAGTGTCAGGATTTCAAACTTCTAGGTAATGGCATTTGTATAGTAATTTTCCTTGGTTCTATATAAGATCTTTAGTAGAATCACAAAATAAGATTTGCATTTAAATGTAAATGGTGGAAGTAAGGTAATGAAAGTTATTAAAATGAACACTTGATAAATTTGGATAAAAGTGGCTTAGTACAATGAAGTATATCTTACATGATCATTTGTATTCAGGAAATCATTGGCGAATGTCCATGGTTGTTTAATCATTGCTTTGTAACTTCTGGTTTGGTTTGATAATCAGCATTACTTTTTATATGAATAATAGTTTTGAATTCTTGGACAGAAATAACTTTATTTTATGAAAGCCAGTAAGTTCAAAAATGATTTAATCTAATTATTTTAGAATGTGCTCAAGGTAAATCTGTAGCACGATATGGATGTATAGAGGAACCAAGTGAATCAGTGACTTGTTGAGATGAAGGTCATTGTGTCAGTGAGTCATCTTAGTATCTTTCCACAGGCCAAAGTGAAGCAGAATTCTCAATACCCAGCAAATGAAAGGGACAGAATCAGAAAATAGTACAAAACCAACTTAAGTAAATTTATTAAATTATAGGTATTCTTAAAGTGCATTAGTCTTAAAATTACCAACTAAATTTGATATATACCACTAAGAAATGTCACATAATAAAAAGTCCCCCATATTTGAAAAAAACAAAAACTTTTCTCATATGTTCAGTTTCTCCTTCCACTCCCTCCCCCCTCTTTCTCTCCTTTGTCCTCCCTCCATGTATTCACATCTAGAAAGTTGAACAGGACCTATATCTAAATAATTATCTGGCTGTTGTACTAGAATTCTACACATTCTGAGAGTTTACTTCTTTTTTCCTTTACAGAAATATTGTTTACCCCAATTTTCTTCTTATTTATTGAAATCAGTCATATTAATGTGTTCAGTATTCATTTACATTGTTGACATTAATAGTAGCTATTTAATTGTGAGCCTTTAAACAACCATATTAAAAAAATAAAGTTCTGCAATATAATCTGGCCCAAATGTTATCTCAATGCCAATAAAACCCAATAAATAGACTAAACACTGTAGTAAATAAAACGTTGTTATTTTACTTCTGGGGCCATAATCCTTGCCTAACCTGAGGTCTTTTGCTAAAAATGAGATTGTTTACTCCAGATTAGCTTTAAAGGATAATTTATAAGAAAAGCAGTTCAGGATAGTCACATTAGTAAACAAGGACAGAAAGAGTACACTAAGTGGGGGTGACTGAAGAAAAGGGACTGAAATGAGACCATGGCAGGGGGTGTGTAGAAAGAGGAAGGATGCTCCGTCAAGTTGCAGTACGTGTTTCATGCTAGGGGAACTGCATGCATGAAACAAATAAACTTGGTTTTAGACTAGTATCAGATACATGCTCGGATGTAAGTTAATTTTTCTACATTAATGAATCTTTCAAATTGACCATAGAACAGGGGTTTGAATTTCTGTATTGATTGCGAAGGCATATTGATGAGATATTCAGAATTAGGGAATTTAAGGTCTTTAAGAACATGGCCCAAGTCCAGACATTGTGAGGTAATTCCCTACCTGAGCTAGAACTTGTAATCACTTTTTGATTGTGTGTCATTTGATCAGATTGTACATCCTGTAAGTTTAGGATTTTGGATAGCTAGAGGAAAACTGTCTATAAATAGAAAAGAAAATTGTTTTATAACATAATTTTTGACATGGATTTATTTGACTTGGGTCATACTCTGTCACTCTTGATATAACACATATGCTACCCGTTTTAGAACCATATCTTCAAAGCTATAGATATCTCTGCAGATAAATCTATAAATTAAACATTTCGATTGTTTTGTTCTTTCCTTTGGGCATCCTGTTGTATGTACCACTGTCTGTATCAAAACAGGAGCTCAGGAAGCACTTGGTCTGAGTGCAAGGTACCGCTCCACTTTTCTCCCCAGGTGTCTTGTATCAAGCCACAAGCCCAAGAGACTTACAATAAATAGAAATTTACTGCTACAACTACAACTACCAGATATAAAGATCAATAGAATAAAAAACTGAGTCCTACCCCAGGCTGCATGGTAATTCTGTTTTGATAAAACCCCAGGGCCAGGAAGGAGAAATATTTGAAAAGAAATGGCTGGAGAAAGAAAATTTACCTGTTTTTTATTTTTTTATAATGGCAAAGCAAACAAACATGGAAAAGCTCTCCTATGTATCTTTTGTGGACCAAGTGGGAAGGAATGAGAAAGAGAGATTAAATTTCTCTGAAAATACACATGAGCTTAAAAAATAAAAGGGAGGCTGGGTGCAGTGGCTCACGCCTACAGGCATTTTGGGAGGCCAAGACAGCTGAATCACCTGAGGTCAGGAGTTCAAAACCAGCCTGACCAACATGGTGAAACCCTGTCTCTACTAAAAATACAAAAATTAACAGGGCATGGTGGCACATTCCTGTAATTCCAGCTACTCGGGAGGCTGAGGCACGAGAATTGCTTGAACCCGGGAGGCGGAGGTTGCAGTGAGCCGAGATCCCACCATTGCATTCCAGCCTGGGCAACGAGAGTGAAACTCTGTCTCAAAAAGAAAAAGAAAAAAGAGAGGGAAATGTGTTAAGTAGATATGTGCAAATATGTCAAATTCCTTCCTCCCACAGCATCCAAGAAAATAAATGTAGTATATTATCTATTCCAGAATATGGTCTATACACCTATCCTGTTCATCACATTTGAATCATTAGCAATGCTTTGTCATTCAGAGGTACACCTAAATTAAAAGTTCAAAAATTATGATCCAAACTACTTGGTGTCATTCTCATTATATATTTTTGCCAGTTTAGTTTACATTTAGAAACAAGAGGCCTCTTTTATCAAAGGGAACAGAGGCATGGTGATTTGAAATTCTCGTGCACAATCTCTATCTACGTGTAATTCCAATGCTATTTTTGTTTTACATTTTAACTATATATTTTTATATGGAAATCTAGCTAATTTATATCAGTATCAGAAGGAAAAATACACTGCGGGGTTTTTAAACTACAAATTCTGTTAGACAAGCTTGTTAGTAATTTTAGGGTAGAATTAAAAAACAAGAAAGTGGGGACACCCATGAAAGTCTTACCTGTATTTTTGGGGGACTTCAGAGGTATGCCTAATTTTCGGTTTTATAAACAGATAATGTTCTTTAGACCCTCCTCAAATGTGTATAAAATTGCAGCATTTGAACTACTGACGGGATGGGCTGCAGATCTGACCTAAGGAATTATGTTTTGATACGTGAAGTTTCCATGGGACATCAGAAATTCTCTAGTCAGTACTATTTTTCAAAGTATAAATTTATCAAACTATAGGGCCTTTGTAGAGGAGGTCTCCATGTTGCATTTTTCTAGTTTCCCTCTCCCTTTTTATTATGCACTGTAACAATATTGAGTTTTCCTTTGACTTTCTTTCATTGCTTCTGGGAAAATTAATCCTTCTTTGTATTTCGTTCCCAAATCTCTACCAACTCAATGTATCTCTCAGCACAGGGCTACAGATACACACTTCAGAAACCAGAGCTAAACAAAAATATTCAGAAATGTTGTTGGTATCCTATTTATAATAGCAAAATTATAATTTAATTAAACACATTATATTATTCCCCAACATTTGATATTATGCTGTTATTGAAATCATGATTATATTAGTCAGGGTTCCCCAGAAAAACAGAACCAATAGGATATCTATATAGATGTAGATATATAGGAGATTAATTTTGAGAATTGGCTTATGTGATTATGGAGTCTGCAGGCCTAAGAAATAGAAGCTCTGATGTCTGAGCATAAGAGAAGAGGGATGTCCTAGGTCAAAAAGAGAAAGAGAGAATTTGCCCTTCCTCTGCCTTTTTGTTCTATGCAGGCCCTTCAGAAGATTGGATGATGCCTGCTCACATTGGTGAGAGTAAATCTTCTTTATTCAGTTTACTGATTTAAATGTCAATCTCTTCTGGTGTACGCAGACGTGATGTTTTACCAGCTATCTGGGAATTCGTCAGCCCAGTCAAGTTGGCACATAAAATTAAACATCATAAATAGTTACAAAGAATTTGTAATGATACAAGGAAATGTTTATTATGTAATAAGTTATTTTAGCAATTACAAAACTATGGATAAGAGAATCTCAACGTCATATAAAAGTATATACATAGAAAAAGATTGGAAGATGGTACACAAAAATATACAAATATTGCCTCTGTTAGAATTATTTTTCATGTATTCTGACATGAGTATGTATTTCTAGTATGAATTACTGACAACTGATTTACTCAGCACCTACTGTGTGCTAGGTATTCTTCTAGGTTCTGTATTTATCACATTTAATCTTTGACATCACTCTATAAAGCAGATATTCATTTCATTTTACATAGAAGAATCCCACATCTCAGAAATGTTGAGTAAATTATATTGGGTCATATAGCTAGTAATAATAATTACTATCCTCAATTTACAGGTGAAAAACACTGAGGTTCAGAGAGGCTAATTAACTTTCTCAAGGTTATCCTGCAAACAAGTAGCAGAACAGATTGAAACAAGATCTTTTTGACTTTAAATGTCCTCGTCCTTTCTATCATATGACACTGCTTCCTCAAAATCAAATGAGCAAAGACAAAGATAACAACAAACTGCATAAAAAAATTGTGATAAAGAGAGAGAAGAATGTTTAATAAAAAAGAGGAGTGTTTTATTCCTGCATAGGTATATCAGTTCTTGCTGAGCCTTCTGATTGTTGAATTTAGATCTATGCAATATCTGTGAAAACAAAATATGCATAATATTTGCATCATATCTATTTTCTGAGAATTTCAAAATTCTCATAGCAAGTGTTTTCTGGTATCTCACTTAGCAAATACTTTTTGTTGTTCTATTTAGTAATAATTCTTGTTTATAGAAGGTATAATTGAAGAGGAGAGTGGAAAAGTTTGTATCCATTTTCAATCTGCAAATAATGCATGTTCTGGGATTATAGTCATATAATGTATTTTTCTTTATTAGTGGTTTTCTGTCCATGACTGGGCTCAGAAAATGCATATAAAAAGTGCAAACATTACTGGCATAAATATGGTATGTCACCAAAAACTGCTGTGGAAATTCAAAGATAGATGAGAAATAATGAGTTTTATGGATTCATTAGCATTTGAATGATGAAACATGTATATGTGTTACTCCTTTGATCAATACTGCCCTGGAGGGAAAGTACTGTATTTAATTGTCTTTTCCAGACCTTCCACTGTGGACATCTGGTTGCTATGCAGTCCTGTAGCAGGACATTTTATTGCCTCAGTGTTGTAGAATTCAAGTTCCAATTTTATTACTAGTGATGGCATGTGTTATGAGAAAATGTATGGAAAGGCATGTTCAGAAGGGGATCACCTCTATTCTATCTGATTGTCTGGACTTCACTAGCAGGCATCATATAGGTGAATATGGCATATCATTCTATGTAGTTGTTAAGTTTCAGTGATTTTATTACATACCTTGCATTATATACATCTGTGAGCTGTTTTACTAAAATAGTTTCACTTACTAGGAATGCTTCATTTTTGTAGATGCCTTTTATTTTGCAATTACCCAAACCATTTGAAAACTTTGCATGTGCATACGAGGCCAAGACAATGTTTTACTATGGAAAAATCAAATGCATTAGAATCGGAGACACCTGGCATCAAGTGCTGGCTCAATTATTTTCTAGCTATGTGATATTCAGAAAATTATTTAATCTATGTATGCTTTAGTTTCCTCACTGTGAAATGGGGACATTGATACATATCACCTGGAATCTTGAAAAGAATTAAATGAGTTACACAAATAAAAAAGCCTGACTTGTTGTGTAAAATTCTCCCTTTTTCACCTCTTCTCAATTTTCTTAACTGACAAAATAGTCAGAATAAATTTGATATGTAATAATACAGTCTTCCTTTGGTATCCACAGGACATTTGTTCCAGGACCACTGCAGATATGAAAATTCATGGATGTTCAAGTCTTTTATATAAAATGGCATAGTATTTTCATATAACCTACATACATTCTCCTGTATACTTTATCTCTAAATTACCTGTAATAATAAGGTATTCAATAAGACCAATATTGAATACAACGTAAATACCTAAAACAATATAAAGACTATGTAAATAGTTATTATACTGTATTTTTAAAATTGTTGTGTCATTATTATTATTTTTTCCCAAATATTTTTGATCCAAGATTGACTGAATGTGAATGTGGAACCCATGGATATGGAGGGTTGACTGTGATCTAAAACAAGATTTGCCACAAAAGATTATTTTTTAACTAGATATGTATTGCGTGGCATTTCCAGGTGGAGAGGTTTGCCTACTTTACGCTTGGATTAAAATTATTTGCCAAAGTGCTATCCAATTGACATGGAGGAACAGTGTTGCAGAAGCAAGCAGGTGGATGACAGTAGCTAGTGTGTGATATCAAGTGAGCCTTGAATAAAATAGAAAGTGCATATTCAATAAGTGAATAATTAATTTCTTATACTCAGTTTCCATGCTTATGACCTGGTGGCCTACATCTGAGGGACAGGGTAATCCAGGAGCTAATGGAGGGCAAATTCTAAAATGCCCTGAAACTTATCTTGCTATAAAGAATGATGCCAATGTCTACCAGGTTTCTGCTTGTTAATTTCTATGGTTGCTGCTACTGGGGAAATTGTCTTCATTTGCATTGTCTTTCAGTGACCTACCTGGAGGCAAACACCTGCAGACACTTTATGTTCACAGAAGTATCACTTGGGACAGAGACCCACATCAATTCAGTGCAACCAACTATGCTAAAATAACATTATGGGCAAATATTTCAAAGCTTAACATTTCAAATGATCATTTCACATATGATTTTACCCCTTCTTATTGCTCCTGAGTAGTATATATCACTGCCAACATAACTTCTTGGCCTATCCTTTGCCCTGTGTGTTTTTAAACTTCTCAGATGGAATTCTTAAAGCATTTTAATTGTAGAGATTAAATTAACTGCATTCCATTTTTTTTAGAGGGAGGAAAAATTCCCTGGTGAAAAAAAAATGATTAGATTTCAGTGGAAAATAAAGAATAAATAAAATAATAAAAAAGAAATGCATTTGGAAATGTGCATCAGTATATATTGCTTATAAATTATGTGTGTGAGTGCATGATTACATATTAAAGAAAATTTGTTAGTCATAATATAACAATTTTCATATTGTGCCACACATGTGTTTATTCTAAGTACAAGCGTACCTGGATATATAAAGAAAAATACATATTGTTCACATTATTGTAATTCATAAATTTTACATTTAAAAAATACTCTGAGAAAAAAAAATTCTGAATGTGTATTGGTATGTTTCTTAAAAGGTGTATAAGTGCCTTTAAACAGACTTCTTAAAAATAATAATTTAGGCTCAAAATGTTTCTTCTCTTGAACAAATATGCAGTCTCTTTTTATTTATCTTGTTTGTATGTATGTGCATGTGTGTGTGTGTACTTATTAATTATGGTAAAATGAATTAAGCTGATTTGGGATTTCAAGAAACTAAAAAAAAACAAAACACAGCCCCTGTCTGCCCCAACCCCAGCCAAATGGTCAAGATTCTATTTGCACCAAACCTATACTCTTTATATTTGGCTTAGTTACAGAGCCCACTGAAGGAGGAAAACCAAACCAAATTTAAAGAAAATTGCTTAAGCATTTTCAAAGTGATCATGACTTAAAGTAATACGTTTGCACATGTGCAGTAAAAATGTAGTTGGTTATTGCTATATATATATATATATATATATATATATGGATGAAACAATTTAAAATTCTGCACTTAAAGTCTTCTTTCCCTTAGGCAGCCATATTTAAACATGCTTGTGTTGAGAATTTGGCCACTCACTTGGGGCTTTCTCAACTACAGAGATAAACAATAAAATTTTGGATAATTTATATCACATAACATTTATCAGTTAATCTTTTTATTAGAATCAAGAAGCATCAGGTAAAGCCTCTAACAACTACTCATGCGGATTGTGTATATCTGTATATTGAAAATGAAGAAACTGAGAGACAGAAAAGAAATACTTTTCTGCATACAAATGGAGAGAGAGGATGTGGCCATAAATACATTTTGCTAAATGACTTAGGGGTTCAGGTTTGAAGAGCAACCAACAGAGAAGCTCCCATCTCCAGTGAGACTGCAACACCTCTGACCAAATCACCTTCACTCATTTGTTAATCTATTTATTGCCATGGAATTGTCATCATGCTGCTTAAGCATGTGTCTTTTTTCCTCAACTAGATTGCAAGCTTCATGAGGATTTATACTTTCCTGTTACTTTCTGTATCTATTCTGTTCAACATTATACTTTTGATAAGAACAGGTTTATTAGATATTTGGATGAAAAGAACTTCTTTTCATAGTACAATTCTGTATCATAGTGCAACTTGAATGATCTATGGTATGGAGTTAAAATATTTTAAAAAATGGAAGAAATGCAGTAGATGCTAAAATAATTGAGACTTTTTAGAAATAATTATTGATTTTTATGGATGTGATTCACACATCTCAGGAATAAAACATCACAGATTGTGGCTTTTAATAATGGTCACTTTCTATTTTCTTTAAAGAGGTCATCACGTGTCTCTTGGGCCCACGTAACAGAGTCTGTCTTCTCTTCATGAGCAGAAATCGAGATTCATTATTATCACAGGATATGCCTATTAAATGGGAAGTTGAGGCATTTTTACTTCTTAGATCAGGTAATAAACACTACCTTTAAGAAAAGAGCAGTTTGATTTTGTCTGAATCTGAAATTTCTATCCTAGAGAATTATAATAATCACGTATTGAATATAGTTGTTCTTATTTTCATTTCATTTATTTGGAATAATCAAGAGAGGTTGAAATTAAAAAAAAAAATCAAAACCATATGGACCCACCAGGAAAAGATTCGCTCACCCCTCCATCAGAAATTGAGACCTGCTCAACTCATTCGTGGATAGACTTGATCCCTCCCTCTCATGGAGTTAATACTAATTTTGAAAATCTAAAATCAAAGACTCATTGATCACTGAGGGTGTACTCTAAGAAAACAAGGAGGCAAATGTACTTTCATTGGCATACAGCGGAGTTAGAAGTTGGGAGGATAAATCTTTCCCAAAACAGTATCACGAAAAAACCTCACGCAAATCTGGAAATATTAATAGACTAATTACCAGTGCTTTCATTTGCAAGTCCTATTCCTTTTCCCTTCTTAGCTTCCCCGCCCACCTTCTCTAACCCTTCATATAGTTCAGCAAGGGAAGAGCGAAGAAAGGAGGGGGCGGGGGGACAGTGAACTTAGCCACAAAATAAGTCAAGGGAGAAATGAAGTACTAATTAAGAAAGCCGGGGTGTTATGCAAATGGCTCTTGCACCGAAGGCAGCCTAATGAATGTGCCCGGAGTGGATGGGGCGCCTTCGCCGCGCCGACAGCTGGCTCCCAGGAAGGTCAGGAGCAGGCAGGCGCGCGGGAGCATAATCCTTCAGATTGGCAGCTCTGCCCCCTGGTCACCGTTTGATTATCTCCCAAATTGCTGTATTTCACAGAGATAATGATTTTTTATGGTCACAGATTTGAAGACAACTGCTGTATCCTCAGGGTTGTCGTTCTGCAAGGAGACACTGCTGCTTCCTTCAGAAGAGAGAGAGGGGGAGAGAGAGAGTTTCTTCTCCCTTTCTCTCCCTGGCAACTTACTTCCTAGAATGTTTTATTATCATAATGAAAGCAATATGTATTAGTGAAAGAACTGCCTCTGTTCCGATTAATCCCCAGCTTTCTCCTGTTCCTTAGCCAGTGTGGAGGTCTCTTTCTCTGAGCTTCCCAGAGTTCCAGTACTTTCTCATACTCATGAGAAGGATGTGGTCCTCTCTGCAAAACTTAAAATAGTCTGTTCTTAAAAAGAGAAGGTGACAGTTCACGCTGGTGACCCTCAAGAAGTGTGCGTGTGTTGTGTTTACCACGCCTTTTTCTTGGGACCCTTCCTCTGAGGGCTCAAGACTGTGAAGGTGGGAAACTTGCAGTTAACCTCCTTTAATCCCACTTGGCATTTGCCAAGCACATTTGGTGGGGTATGAGGCTTTGACCTATGGTCTCTTCTGTGTCTTTTGAAAGAGTTTTAAGGTGGGAGCTTTGACTAGGGCTCCCAAGCCGCATATTCATTTAATTCCAATGTCAAAGCAATCAGAGAAAAAAGAAAAGTTTATGTGGTTGTGCCCCTTGAAGACTGGGCATTTATAGTTAGCATGAGTTATATGACTTTGGGTGTATTCAAGGCTTTTAGGAACATGTTTATTTTTCTTTAAGAAATTGACCACTGAAGCTCTCGCAGAAACATGATTTTCCATTGATACTCGGAACATCTTTGTAGTAATTGAACTTCAATTCCTGAGAGAATGCTCTTTGACGACTGGGCATCTGACCTGCTAAGGGAACATCAAGGTTTTGCCAAGTACTGTGACTCGTAATTATTTCTGTTTCAGTTCAGCCTTAATTATTCCAACATTGCTGGAATTTTCATATTTATGAAGCAAAGGTTTGCTAGGAATTTATATTTGAAATCACTTGTCTCTTCATAATTGAAGAGAAAGGTAAATAATGTAAATGAATCCCAATTGGCTTGAGGTCTTGCTGGTGTTTATCGAGAAAACATGAATTCAAAAGTGGCTTGCTTATATCCTGTTTCCCATCAAATATTAATTTACACATTTTTAATTATTTCTACTGTATTTAATGTGCATTTTATTTGAAAATATACAATTTATTTCTATGTGGAGTTCTGTGTGTTTATCTACAGAGCTGTCTTTCAAAACAAAAAAAGGAAAGGTTCTGATTATCACTTACCTTCCCATGTCTGTAGCAAAAAAAAAAAAAAAAAAAAAAAAAAAAAAAAAAAAAAAGATGCAAAACAGAGTGCTTCTGCAAGCCAATTACCATGCATCAGTAAGTCCTAGCCCTTTTTTTTCTTTAATCTGAAAGGCCTGTCTCTACTCCCAGATGAGTTTACATTGAGAAATAAGTTACCAGCCTCACTACAAAGATGAGATTCTTCTCTGCCAATGGGGGTATATGTATATTTTGAGTAGCAAAGCCTGTTTTTAAAAAACATGTCAATCTTGCAGTAGTTTCAATGATTATTACCAAGTGTTGCTCTAGAAAAAAAGAGTCCAACAGGGTGAAGAAGTGGTGTTGCTGTTTTAAGTGGAGTAGCCAAGCCTTTTGAGCCACTTATAGTTGAGATGAGACATGCAGTGAAGGAGAGAGAGAGCCACGTTCATATGGAGGGGAAGAGTGTCCAGGCAGAAGGAATGGCAAGTGCAAAGATTTTGAGATTATGTCATGCATGGCTTGTTTGAGAAATAACAAGGAAAACAGTGCATTTGGAACAAAGTAAGCCAGAGGAAAAAGGTGGGTGATTAAGTCTGAGATTAGGCCTGGGGGCAAATCATATAAGAATAAACTCAAAATCGAGTCCCTTGAATCTATAGACATCAACTTGCTTTTTTAGTTGGAAAAACCATACAGTGTACTTTAAAAAAAAAGAAGCAGACACTGGAGCTGGACTATCTGAGTTCAAATCTTGACCAAACCAAATACTATCTAAGTGAGTTTAGACAAGTTAGTTAACCTTTCTGCACCACAGTTTTTTTTTTCATCTGTAAAGTGGGAAATGTAATAGTATGTGCCTTATCAGGTTGTTGTGGATAATTTGATATGCATGGAAAGCACTGAGCACTGTTTCTTTCATATCAAAACTACCTAGTGTTGCTAGCTATTGTTATGTAATTGCTTTCATTATTTTTGGATCTTGTAGATCATTCCATGTTGGAATTTTTTGTACCTGAAAAGCATTCCAGTGTATGGCTGTTTTTACACATATTTAACCCTACCATATTTAGGATTTTACCTAAGTATTTTGTATTGCAAATAAGGCTATAATGAATAACTTTTCACATTGATCACTCTAGCAAGTCAATTTTATCTCCAGCCTAAATTCCTCAAAATAAAATTGCTTGACCACATAATATGTACATTCATATATTTTTAAATATTGCCAAACTTCCCTCTATAAAGGTTGTAACAAGTTATGCTCTCACCAGCAGTGTACAAAAATGGTATTTCCCACATACCCATCACCTCCTTGATAAATGAAAAATTGTATCTACATATTAAACTTACATTCTCCCGATTAGGAATGAGTTTGAGCATAGTTCCATATGCTTACAGGACATTTATATTTCTTTTTTTGTAAACTCTCTGTTAATGCATTTTCTACATTTTTTTCTATTGTGGTGTTTGTATACTTGTATGTATTTATATAAGCTGCTTATGTTTTAGAGAAGAATATATTACAAATAGTTTCCCCTGTCAGTAATTATTTTTCTTTTGGCTTTACATGTAGAAGTTTTTGCCATGCACACAGTTTTTATTTTTATATAATTGAATTACTGTATCTTTTTTATGAGTTTGTTGTTTTATCTTTTAGGGAAAGGTTTAATTAATTGCAGTTGATGTCTATAGATTCAAGGGACTCGATTTTGAGTTTATAATTACATCTGGCTTCATCTCTTCTGTATTAAAATTTTTTTTCTTTTTTTTTGAGACCGAGTTTTGTTCTTTCACCCAGGCTGGAGTGCAGTGGCGCCATCTCAGCCCACTGCAACCTCTACCTCCTGGGTTCAAGTGATTCTAATGCCTCAGCCTCCTGAGTAGCTGGGACTACAGGAACATGCCACCATGCTTAGCTAAGTTTTGTATTTTTTTAGCAGGGCCAGGTTTCACCATGTTTGCCAGGCTGGTCTTGAACTCCTGACCTCAAGTTATCTGCCCGCCTCGGCCTCCCAAAGTGCTGGGATTACAGGCATAATCCACTGCACCTGGCCACTTCCCTATTTAAATTTAAGTTGTGTGAGGGCAGGATTTGTGAAAATTAACTCATAAATTGCTTTACATTAATTAATCCATTTAATCCCCGTAATATCCCAAAGAAGTTGGTACAACTATCATTCCCATCTTACAGAGGAGTAAACTGAGACTCAGAGAGGTTGAGTCACTTACTTAATATCAAACAGCTACTAAGTGCCAGAATTCCAGCCCATGCACTAGGCTGCATGGACACAAAATCAATGAAAAATAATGATTTTTTTCTATAGAACAGATTCATTTGTTGTAATGTGTGACTAAAGGACTCCAGGCCTCACCATATTCACCCTCTCTCAAACCCCAACTCTAACCCAACATAGATACACTGTCCTGGGAAAGCATATATTTTGAGAGTATATTTTCTCAAAATCATATGTACAGAAGTCTCAAGCTGAGCTTGTTGAACAATGTTTCTCCTTCTCATATAGTGATATAAAAAAAAGGGCAGGGGTGGGGGACGGGGGGTAAGGAACGTCTTCCCTTTCTCTCCCTATACCAAGAAGAGTTTGCATGTCAACCCTCTTCTACACTTATCTATGGAATTGGGTTTAAGCCATCAGTAAATCAGAAATCTAATGATGACCTAAATCTGGACAGCAGTGGGCTTAGGCTTGGGCACCACCAAGATTTATGAAACACTGTGTCTTTAAGGTCTTATTTGCCACACCCTTTGGAATTGCAGGACAAAATCCTGGTGCTACATTTGATTGGCAATGATATCTGTGCAGACGGAGAAAGTAAAAGAGGTCCTTGAAGTAGCAACGTGTTGACACTGCCCTCTTAAACTGGTTAACAAATTGGTCAATTGGGCTATTTTATTCCAACTGAATACTCATACTAATAAAGCTAAAAATTCTTGGCACATTTTACAAAACAAATGTATCTTGGAAGTTCATCTTTGTGGCATCCTCTATGTTCCTATTCCAAAGAGCATCATTAAGCATTTCATTCAATATTTAATAAGTTTATTTTTTTAACCGCAGAAACATTTTAAATTATTTTTAAGTGATTAATTCTAACACTAAGCATTAAAATGAAATCATTCAGACTTGACTCTGGGCTTGATTTTTCTGGGTGTAAGCATTCACTTTCCTATGCATAGCACTACTGATAAAAATAAAAGAAATTAACCCAAATTTATTAAGCATAATAAACCTGCTATTTATCAAGATGCCTAAACCCTGAACTCTAGCACTCAGCTTTGTCTGGGCATCACACAGAGCTTTAATAGCTTATCAGCTATAATCACCTTATGAGATCTTACAGAGAGCTAGAAGAGGGACCAAAGGATGTAAGGTAGAAATTGGAATCATGTTTTATATAATTATGTTACAGACTTAAAATATGGAGTTGGATTGAACATTGCTCTTTCACATAGAAATACTACTTTTTATTATCATGTTTTTCATAAGCCAATTTTTGATGTGCTTTTTAAAGCAACTTTATTGAGATAAAGTTCACATATACACAATTCACCTATTTAAAGTGTACAATTAGTGTATTCAAAGATATGTGCAACCATCACCATGGTCAATTTTAGAACATTTTTAGCACCTTCAAAAGAAATCTCATACACTTTAGCTATCAGCCCCTACATTCCCAACCCCCAACCCCCAGCCCTAGGCAACCCCTAACCTACTTTGTGTCTGTATATATTTCCCTGCTCTAGAGATTTCAAATGAATGGAATTATATAGTATGTGATCTTTTGTGACTAGCTTTTTTTCCTCAGCATAATGTTTTCAAGGTTCATCTATGTTGTGGCCTTTATCAGTAATTCATTGTTTCATGGCAATGAATAATATTCCACTGCATGTATATGCCATTTTTTTTTATCCTTTCATCAGTTGATGAACATTTGGATTTTTTCTACCTTTTGGCTATTACAAATGATGCTGCTGTAAACATTCACATATCAGTTTCTGTGTTGGCATATGTTTTAATTTCTCTTGGATATATAACTAGGAGTGGAATTTCTGGGTTATATGATAATTCTATGTTTACTCTTTTAAGAAACTGCCAGATTGTTTCCCAAAGTGGCTTCACCATTTTACATTTCCACTAGCGTTGTGTGCAGTTGTAACTTCTCCACACTCTTACCAACAGTTATCTGCTTTTGTTTTGTTTTGCTTTTTAATTATAGCCAAGCTAGTGGACATGAAAGAGTATGTCATTGTGGTTTTCATTTGCTTTTCCCTGATGGCTAATGATGTCCAGCCCCTGTACCATTTGTGTATATTCCTTGGAGAAAAGTCCTTTTCATCTTCTTTGCCCATTTTTGAACTGAGTTATTTTTCTTATTACTATTGAGATGGCACGGTTCTTTCTATATTCTGGATACAAGTTCTTTATCACATATATGATTTGAAAATATTTTCTCCCTTTCTGTACGTTGTCATTTCACTTACTTGATAATGTCCTTTGAAGCAGAAAAGTTAATTTTTTATAAATTTAAAATATTTAATGAATTTAAAATAGCAAGGATAATCTCATTGCATATCAATGTAATACTATTTTCTATAAAATTTACTATATATCCCAACCTCACCCCCCACAAAGTTATTGGGAAGAGTGACATTGTTCTACATGTTTGCAAATGTGTTGAACATCCAGGTTTTTAGAAGCCACCCAGATTCTCCTATCTGCTTCCTCATTCAGTCTTTTGAGATATGTTATTTTGGTTGAAGCATATGGAAGAAAATCTGCTCTCACAATATGTAGTTAGTAAAAGGAGGAATATTTTAGTAGCCTTTTAAAGATAATTGTAGATATTCTTTTCTGATATCACAACAAAAGTTGGTAAGTGATAGTTTATTTTATTCTCAAAAGTTATTGATATTGATGAGTTCAGCATGTTTTTCTTTTGCTGCTTGTACATTTGGTGTCATACCTAAGAATTTTTGTCAAATCTAAGCTTGTGAAGTTTTACTACTGTGTTTTCTTTTAAGATTGTATAGCTTTAACTCATATTTAGAACTTTTGAGTTAGTTTTTGTATATGGTATGAAGTAAGAGTCTATTTTTATGCATGTGGCTATTCAACTGTCCCATTACCATTAGTTGAAATGACTGTTGTTTTCTAATTGGATAATCTTGACACCCTTATTAAAAAACAGTTCACCAATTACAAGGGTTACTTCTGGATGCTCAATTCTATTTCACTGATCTATATGTTTCTCCTCATGCCAGTACCACAGTCTTGATCACTGCTGCTCTGTAGTAAGTTTTAGAATGTGAATGCATGAGTCCTTCTACTTTGTTCTCCTTTCTCAAGATTGTTCTGGCTATTCTGAGTCCCTTGCAATTCCAGATAAATTTTAGGATCAGCTTGTAAACTTCTACATAGAAGAACTGGAAAGCTGATAGGAATTCTGTGATATTGTCACAAATTTAAATGTCCTCAGGACAAGGAAGATTCAGATTGCATAAGCAACAGAGAATAGCAGGACCTGTGGTTGAAATGGAGAAGATGAAATTTTTAGAAGTCCTGGAGCCAAGATGGCCGAATAGGAACAGCTCCAGTCTACAGCTCCCAGCATGAGCAATGCAGAAGACGGTGATTTCTGCATTTCCAACTGAGGTACCAGGTTAATCTCACTGGGGAGTGTTGGAAAGTGGGTGCAGGACAGTGGGTGCAGCACACCCAGCATGAGCCAAAGCAGGGTGAGGCATCGCCTCACCCAGGAAGCACAAGGGGTCAGGGAATTCCCTTTCCTAGTCAAAGAAAGGGGTGACAGACGGCACCTGGAAAATCGGGTCACTCCCACCCTAATACTGTGCTTTTCCAATGGTCTTAGCAAACGGCAAATCAGGAGATTATATCCCGCTCCTGGCTCTGAGGGTTCTATGCCCACGGAGCCTCACTCATTGCTAGCACAGCAATCTGAGATCAAACTGCAAGGCGGCAGCAAGGCTGGGGGAGGGGCGCCCGCCATAGCCGAGGCTTGAGTAAGTAAACAAAGAAGCCTGGAAGCTCCAACTGGGTGGAGCCCACCGCAGCTCAAGGAGGCCTGCCTGCCTCTGTAGACTCCACCTCTGGGGACAGGGCATTGCCAAACAAAAGGCAGCAGAAACCTCTGCAGACTTAAATGTCCCTGTCTGACAGCTTTGAAGAGAGTAGTCGTTCTCCCAGCACACAGCTGGAGATCTGAGAATGGACAGACTGCCTCCTCAAGTGGGTCCCTGAACCCTGAGTAGCCTAACTGGGAGACACCCCCCAGTAGGGGCAGACTGACACCTCACACAGCCAGGTACTCCTCTGAGACAAAACTTCCAGAGGAACAATCAGGCAGCAACATTTGCTGTTCACCAATATCTGCTGTTCTGCAGCCTCCACTGCTGACACCCAGGCAAACAGGGTCGGGAGTGGACCTCCAGCAAACTACAACAAACCTGCAGCTGAGGGTCCTGACTATTAGAAGGAAAACTAACAAACAGAAAGGACATCCACACCAAAACCCCATCTGTACGTCACCATCATCAAAGACCAAAGGTAGATAAAAACCACAAAGATGGGGAAAAAACAGAGCAGAAAAACTGGAAATTCTAAAAATCAGAGGCCTCTCCTCCTCCAAAGGAACGCAGCTCCTCACCAGCAATGGAACAAAGCTGGAAACAGAATGACTTTGACGAGTTGAGAGAAGAAGGCTTCAGATGATCAAACTACTCTGAGCTAAAGGAGGAAGTTCGAACCCATGGCAAAGAAGTTAAAACCTTGAAAAAAAATTAGATGAATGGCTAACTAAAATAACCAACGCAGAGAAGTCCTTAAAGGACCTGATGGAGCTAAAAACCAAGGCATGAGAACTACGTGACAAATGCACAAGCTTCAGTAGCCGATTCAATCAACTGGAAGAAAGGGTATCAGTGATGGAAGATCAAATGAATGAAATCAAGTGAGAAGGGAAGTTTAGAGAAAAAATAATAAAAAGAAATGAACAAAGCCTCCAAGAAATATGGGACTATGTGAAAAGACTAAAGCTACGTCTGATTGGTGTACTTGAAAGTGACAGGGAGAATGGAACCAAGCTGGAAAACACTCTGCAAGATATTATTCAGGAGAACTTCCCTAATCTAGCAAGGCAGGCCAACATTCGAATTCAGGAAATACAGAGAATGCCACAAAGATAATCCTCAAGAAGAGCAACTCCAAGACACATAATTATGAGATTCACCAAAGTTGAAATGAAGGAAAAAATGTTAAGGGCAGCCAGAGAGAAATGTCAGGTTACCCACAAAGGGAAGCCCATCAAACTCACAGCTGATCTCTCAGCAGAAACTCTACAAGCCAGAAGAGAGTGGGGGCCAATATTCAACATTCTTAAAGAACAGAATTTTCAACCCAGGATTTCATATCCAGCCAAACTAAGCTTCATAAATGAAGGAGAAATAAAATCCTTTGTAGACAAGCAAATGCTGAGAGATTTTGTCACCACCAGGCCTGCCCTAAAAGAGCTCCTGAAGGAAGCACTAAACATGGAAAGGAACAAATGGTACCAGCCACTGCAAAAACTTGCCAAATTGTAAAGACCATCGAGGCTAGGAAGAAACTGCATCAACTAACGAGCAAAATAACCAGCTAACATCATAATGACAGGATCAAATTCACACATAATAATATTAACCTTAAATGTAAATGGACTAAATGCTCCAATTAAAAGACACCGCCTGGCAAATTGGATAAAGAGTCAAGATCCATCAGTGTGCTGTATTCAGGAAACCCATCTCACGTGCAGAGACACACATGGACTCAAAATAAAGGGATGGAAGAAGATCTACCAAGCAAATGGATAACAAAAAACGGCAGGGGTTGCAATCCTAGTCTCTGATAAAACAGACTTTAAACCACCAAAGATCAAAAGAGACAAAGAAGGCCATTACATAATGGTAAAGGGATGAATTCAACAAGAAGAGCTAACTATCCTAAATATATATGCACCCAATATAGGAGCACCCAGATTCATAAAGCAAGTCCTTAGAGACCTACAAAGAGACTTAGACTCCCACACAATAATAATGGGAGATTTTAACACCCCACTGTCAACATTAGACAGATCAACGAGACAGAAAGTTAACAAGCATATCCAGGAATTGAACTCACCTCTGCACCAAGTGGACCTAATAGACATCTACAGAACTCTCCACCCCAAATCAACAGAATATACATTCTTTTCAGCACCACACCACACCTATTCCAAAACTGACCACATAGTTGGAAGTAAAGCTCTCCTCAGCAAATGTAAAAGAACAGAAATTATAACAAACTGTCTCTCAGACCACAGTGCAATCAAACTAGAGCTCAGGATTAAGAAACTCACTCAAAACTGCTCAACTACATGGAAACTGAATGACCTGCTCCTGAATGACTACTGGGTACAAAATGAAATGAAGAAAGAAATAAAGATGTTCTTTGAAACTAATGAGAACAAAGACACAACATACCAGAATCTCCGGGACACATTCAAAGCAGCGTGTAGAGGGAAATTTATAGCACTAAATGCCCATTAGAAAGCAGGAAAGATATAAAATTGACATCCTAACATCACAATTAAAAGAACTAGAAAAGCAAGAGCAAACACATTCAAAAGCTAGCAAAAAGCAAGAAATAACTAAGATCAGAGCAGAACTGAAGGAAATAGAGACACAAAAAAACCCTTCAAAAAATCAATGAATCCAGGAGCTGGTTTTTTGAAAAGATCAACAAAATTGATAGACCACTAGCAAGACTAATAAAGAAGAAAAGAGAGAAGAATCAAATAGACGCAATAAAAAATGATAAAGGGGATATCACCACCGATCCCACAGAAATACAAACTACCATCAGAGAACACTACAAACACCTCTACGCAAATAAACTAGAAAATCTAGAAGAAATGGATAAATTCCTCGACACATACACCCTCCCAAGACTAAATCAGGAAGAAGTTGAATCTCTGAATAGACCAATAACAGGCTCTGAAATTGAGGTAATAATTAATAGCTTACCAACCAAAAAAAGTCCAGGATCAGATGGATTCACAGTCAAATTCTACCAGAGGTACAAGGAGGAGCTGGTACCATTCCTTCTGAAACTATTCCAATCAATAGAAAAAGAGGGAATGCTCCCTAACTCATTTTATGAGGCCAGCATCATCCTGATACCAAAGCCTGGCAGAGACACAACAAAAAAAGACAATTTTAGACCAATATCCCTGATGAACATCGATGCAAAAATCCTCAATAAAATACTGGCAAACTGAATCCAGCAGCACATCAAAAAGCTTATCCACCATGATCAGGTGGGCTTCATCCCTGGGATGCAAGGCTGGTTCAATATACGCAAATCAATAAACGTAATCCAGCATATAAACAGAACCAAAGACAAAAACTACATGATTATCTCAATAGATGCAGAAAAGGCCTTTGACAAAATTCAACCACCCTTCATGCTAAAAACTCTCAACAAATTAGGTATTGATGGGATGTATCTCAAAATCGTAAGAGCTATCTATGACAAACCCACAGCCAATATCATACTGAATGAGCAAAAACTGGAAGCATTCCCCTTGAAAACTGGCACAAGACAGGGATGCCCTCTCTCACCACTCCTATTGAACATAGTGTTGGAAGTTCTGGCCAGGGCAATTAGGCAGGAGAACACATGGACACAGGAAGGGGAACATCACACACTGGGGCCTGTTGTAGGGTGGGGGGAGGGGGGAGGGATAGCATTAGGAGGTATACCTAATGTTAAATGACGAGTTAATGTGTGCAGCACGCCAACATGTCACATGTATACATATGCAACAAACCTGCACATTGTGCACATGTACCCAAAAACTTAAAGTATAATAAAAAAAAGAAATTTAAATTTTAAAAAAATGCTGTGCTGATCAGAAAAAACTGTCAGCTCTTGAATGCTGTATAAAACTGGCACTCTGCTAACATCATTATGTGAATTATCTCTTCCACTCTTTTTAATAAAACGTACAAGGTAGGTACTATTATCATATCCTCTTTCCCACTGAGAAAACTGGGGTTCAGAGAAGTAATTTGCTATTAAGAAGCAGATTCAGAATGTGGAGACAGGCATTCTCATTACATACTCTGTGATCTTAATCACAATAACATGCAAATTGTATATATCAGACAAGCAACCAGCAATTTTTTCCCTATAGATTGGAAATCATGTAATATTTGGAAACATCTAGAGCAACATTATCCTATAGATATGCAATGTGGGCTACATATATAAATTTAAACTTTCTTGTAGCCTTATTTAAAAAAAGTAAAAAGAAACAGATTAATTAATTTTAATAATATGTATTATTTAACCCAACATATAAAAATATTATTATAACTTGTAATTAGTGTAAAAATTACTAATGAGATATTTTTAATTTTTTAATACTAAGTCTTAGGAATCTGGTGTTGGTGTACACTGAAATCACATCTCAGTTAAGAGTAGCCACATTTAAAGGGCTCAGTAACCACTTGTGGATTATGGCTACCATATTGTTTATTAAAGATGCAGATGATTGGCTAACTTTTAATATGTAATTTTTCCTTGGTATCCTATAGCATTATAATTTAATGAAACTTCCATTTTCTTGTATGTAAAGCAGAAACCCACCCAGTATAATAATTACAGGGGTGGGGCTGCCAGCAGGTGCCTCTCTTCTGATGTCATTAAGAAGTTTGTATGAACTCTCAGCACAAAGAGTTTGAGGTTCTGTGGATTTACGACCTAAGTTATATAGGGTTTACACATATGTACTAATGTTACCTAAAATATCCCTTCCTGTAACATTCTCTTTATGAACCAGTTTTGTGGATGGAATATTTATATGCTTTTGCTATGAACATAAGCATTATAAAGGAACTATGCTTTGTGCTGCTAACTTAAATGAATTTGGAAAGCAAGGTGGAAAAACTATAACTTTATGATAAACGTTACCACCTTCCTTTAACACATGATTATATTTTATAGTTCAAATTGAATGAAACATTGAGGCACTTGTACAGAATATATAAAAGCACAGAGGCAGTGAAGAAAAGCAAAAATTACATTTAAGCTTATTAATTTATGATAAAACAAAATATTCTCAGACAGCTGCAGCATCAGCTCAAGTGAAAAATATGCTAACCTGTCAGCCACCTCCACCCAATAATCCTGCCAGGACAAAATTAAACAAAACAATCTCCTCAAATTTTAAAAGTCTAAGTCTTTAGGAGAATGCCCTACATTGTAACTTAAATGACTAAATTGTAAGCATAACTGTGTAGCCACATGTCTTTTTACTTCTGTACTGTATAATTATATACAGATGTATCCAGTGTTATGCAATAGGCTTTCTCCTTTAAAAATAGAGTGCAAATTCTATATTGAAAGTCCTTTACATGCTATGAGGGAGCTTACTATTTCAAAGGTTCTTTTATAATACAATTAATTATCCCCTAATTCTCCTCTTTGGCAAGGTAAAGTTTTAATATAGGATTTTTCTAGTTTTGAAAAATAATGTTCCAGAAAGTATGGAGAAGAGAGAAAACTATTACTATGTGCACATAATCAAGGCTGCCACTCTTGCACTGCACACTATCCCCTCTCATGTACACAAACAGGTCACTCATGGGATTTTCTTTTTCCTGCCACTGGATGTCCTGTGAGCATACAAATATACTGTTATTTTCCGAATCTCAACAGCAAAAACAAAAAAAAGAAGCCCTCTAATAAACCCATTTTGACTTCCATTTACCACTGTTCTTCTCCCCTTGATGACAAAATGCCTTGAAGAGCATTGAACTTGGTATATTGTACTTGGAGTTTCAAAGTCCTTTCCTTAGAACTGATGAGTTCTATGCTTTGTACCATTGTCAGAAAGCTTCTAATTATTGCTATTAGTTTTTGTTAAAAGGAATAGGAATTAAATGATTAAGAGTCTTTCCCAGAGTAAGGAAAACTGGCACAGATGAGTGTTTAAATGTTTGTCTTCCTCTGTCAAAAATATCTTGTGGGCTGGGCATGGTGCCTCACAACTGCAATCCCAGCATTTTAGGAGGCTCAGGTGAAAGAATCACCTGAGGCTAGGAACTTGAGACCAGATGGGGCAACATAGCAAGACCCTGTCTCTACAAAAAAAAAATAATAATAACTAGCTGGGCATGGTGACACATGCCTGTAGTCCTAGCTACTTGTGAGGCTAAGGCAAGAGGATTGCTTGAGCCCACGATTTAGAGGCTGCAGTGAGCTGTGATCACACCATTACACTCCAGCCTTCCCAACAGAGCGAGACCCCATCTCTAAAAAAAAAAAAAAAATGCCACTTTGCCACTGTATTAGTTTGTTACAGCTGCTATGACAAAGCACCACAAACTGGATGGCTTAGAAATGTATTTTCTCACAGTTTTTGATTCTGGAAGTCCAAAGTCGCATTGTTGGTGTGGCGATGCTGTCTGTGACGGTGCTAGGGAAAGATCTGTTTCATGCCTATCTCTTTCCTTCTGGTGGCCTCAGACAATTCTTGGCTTGTAGATGGCTGTCTTCCTCCTGTGTCTTTTCACATGACTGTGTCTAAATTTTTTGTTTTCATAAGGACACCAATCATTGAATCAGAGGCCACTATAACAACCTCATTTTAAATTGTTTCCCTCACCAAAGACCCTATTTCCCAATAAGGTCACATTTTGAGGTACTGAGTGTTGGGACTTCAATATATCTTTTTGGGGACACAATTCAACTCATAACAACTGCAATACAAAATCTGGTTTTCCTTTGACTCATCTCTAGGGATATGGACCTCAAATACGCTGGAGAAGTTTGGTCAGTTCTTCATAAGAGGGTCTGCAAATTCATGAGGACTTTAACTAGATAAAGTAATTGTTCAAAATTGTCTAACTTACCCTAATGTCCCTTATGAAAAAAATGCAGAGATTCTATGGAAATTTTTTTATCCATCTATCTATCCATCTATCTTCATCTATCTATGCATTCATCTAAACATCCACATGTTTATTTCATAAAAATGTATTGGGCACCTACTGTGTATTTACTATTGTGCAAGGCACCGAGGATAGAGGCATACACTGGCAAAATTCAGTAGTCTTAGCTTTCAGGGAATTATAATGTAGATGGTAAAACAAGCTATAACATGAAAAGTGAAGTAATACGTTAAGAGATGTTATATGTCATTTTGTAGTTTAAGTCGTTAATGGCTGTGTATTCTGAGTGGGAATATCGCTGAACAATGGTGGCAGCAAAATTCTTGAGAAAAGCATGACCTACATTGGCTCAAATCAACTTTTTGCTTTTCTTGAATTCTCCTTATGACAATCTTTTTTCCAAATTGACACCCTGGTTTTGAAGCCCCTGCTATAGCTTGGTCAAGTTCTACATAATCTCAAATTCCACATTGCTCCTTTCTCCCGTTGGGGGTAAGGGCAAGGTGGTCACAGTGCCACTTGTAAGCCCAGCCCAGTCTAGGTTCTAGGCCCAATTCCCATGTGAACAGCATCAAGCTCTCAACTGGCTCTGCCCATCCATGACACTGTCATCAACTGGCTTATTCCCTCCTTCTCACAGCAGCTCTTGCAGGAAGCACAGATGATCTAGAAAGTATAGGGTCAGCCTCTTCCGTATAATTTTTGGGAGTTCAGTGGTCTGTGGGCATATGGGAATATCTACTGTATTACTCACCTAATTCTCCACACTCCATGGCAATTCTATAGGTTGCTCTTCATCCTTTTAGTGCATATAGTTTCCACTTGAATTATCAGTTAGTTTCTGTTACTTCTAAAAAGAATTCTGATTAATACACTCCCTTCCTCTGAATCTGAAGCTTGAGAAAGTTTCAAGCCCTTCACAGTTCCTAAGGGGATAACATGATATGATTTATTGCCTCCTCCTCATTTCCAGAAGGACTACCTAAATAATTACCCAGTGTCCTGAAAACTGCTGACTTTTTCCAATTAATGCCTGCCAGGATCTCTGATACTCTGTATTTCCATCCTTGTCTATCATTCATCTTCTCTGATATGTTCAGAGTATCCTTTGAATAGTATCATGGACTTTCTTCCTAGGTGCATTCCATTCCAATTCTGTTAGCTGAGCCCAGCATCTCCTACTTCTCCTGTCTTTATGTCATCAATTATTTTGTGTCTATCAATGCAACATTTCACATCTCCTTTTCTTTCTCTTGTGATCCTGGCTGTGCTTCCATATTACATTTGCTACTTGCATTATCTTCATCCTTTCAACATTAATCCAAAACTAAGCTTCAGAATCCTCTAGGAGAAATCCCACTCACATCTGTTTAATCTGAATCTTTGTCAATGGAGCCCTGTGAAGGGAATATATATTTTTATAAATCCCCCAAATCATTTATTCATAGCCATTTAGAATATATCACCTCAGATTATAGCATTCTTCTCAATAGGCTTCCCTTCTCTTTTCATTTAGAGATCTGCGTACTCAGCTTTGATTGCTAACATCCACAGTCACTCCAGAGCCAAGGGATTTGGACCTTCACTCCCTCCAAAGAAGAAATGAATTCTAATCTGTTTTATGACACCATTGACTTGTTCCTATCCCCATGGAATGGAACCACATAAACCAACCAGAGTTGTATGGGCTTTTTTTAAGGCCCAGGAATGGCTCCTGTCTTCTTATCATCTACCCATTCTCAGTTCCAGAATAACAAGCCTAAGAGTTTTCTATGTATCATGTCCCCTCTAATATCCTTCTGTACCATCATCCTTTGTAAATACTGATATATAACATTATACCTATTTATATAATTATTTGATGTACATTAGTCTTTTTCATGATAGGTTTCTGGAAAACAGGGGCTGCATTTTGTAGTATGCATAGAATACTTCCTGGCATATAGTAAACATTCAATAAATATGTATTAAATAAGTGAATAAATATCTCTGCCTAAGTATTTCATGAGTCCCTCAAATATACCATTTCTGCATGTTTAAAAATGAAATATTATCTTTTCTCCAAAGTTATCATCTCCTTCTTTATGAGTTGTCTTTTTTCCATAAATTTTTAATTTAAGAATAGTTTTAAATTTATAGTCATTCATGTTTACTGTCCCTATGGTTTTGCCTCTTCCACAATGTCATATACATAGAATAGTACAGTATGTCATTTTTCAGACTGACTTTGTTCACATGGAATATGCCTTTATATTCATCCATGTTTTTGTATGACTTGTTAGCTCATTCTATTTTTTTTGCAGAATATTCTATGTATGTAGCACAGTCTGTATACCATTCACCCACTGGAGGACATCTCAGTTGATTCTAAATTTTAGCAATTATGAATAAAACTGCCATCAACAGTTATCTGCAATTTTTGTGTGGACCTAAGTTTTCAAATCAGTTGGAATAAATTTTCTAGGATACAATGACCTGATAAGATTGCTTAGTCCCTTAAACTGCAAACTATCATTCAAAGTGACTGTACTATTTTACAGTCCCACCAGCAGTGAATGAGAGTCCTTGTTTCACATCCTCACCAACAATTGGTATTGTCATATTTTTTCCCTGGATTTTGCCATTCTAATATATGTGCAGTGGTATCTCTGTTGTTTTAATTTGCATTTCTGTAATGACAAATGATGAGCATTGGATTGTGTTTGACTTTTTGACTAGCTACATCGTATTCAGCTCTGTCTTCTCAGTTCCTAGACTACCTGGCACAGAGCGCATATTCCTTAAATTTGTCAGCTAGCTGACTTACTGGGGATCTAGGGCCAAAATTGGTGGTTATGGTCTTCAGAATGGAATTTGTGCCATATTTTGCCCATTCAAGGCTTAAAGCAGTGCCAGGAGTATAGTAGCCTGATGATAGGCTTGCAGATATTAACTTTGGAAAGCCCAAAATTAAATATGAGCCTCATTTATTTGCTTATTCTCTAGTATTTGCTGAGCACTATAGACTAAATGCTTTCTCCCCCCGCCCCACTCCCCTGTCCATCTCCTATTCTGCAGGTTAAGATGAGAGCTGCAAAACATTTGTTTATTCTGCCTAGCCTAGCATAAGACTATTTGTATTTTCAAAAATGAAATGAAAATAAAATCCATCTCTTTTTTTCATTAATGGACTTCACATTTGGTCTCAGTGGAATACTGTTTATAGCTGTCTCAAACATTAATGCATACCCTCTCCGAGGATTTTATTCTTTTCTAAAATGTAAGTCCATTAGAGCTTAAGAGTGAGTTCTCAGGAAGAAATAAACAGTGAGGAAAAAAAATAAATCCAAAAGGCACACAATTAAGAAACTATACCAGGCATCCTTCCACATGCTCACAAATCCAATGATTTGCTTACTGAAAGTGTGTTGACTCGTGTGCCTCTCACATCATTTGCTCGACTCTAGTATTACACAGAAGGACATATACACGCACAACCTCAAAGCTCTGCTATTTTAAAATCCCAAAAGGCCACTGGATTTGAGTTGGTGGATATGGAATAAATTTGGGTGAAGGGGAGGCAGAGAGCAAGTGAAAGGATTTTAACTGTTAAGCAAGCCACACATAGGAGGCACTGAGACTGGGCTGGACACCTTCCAGGGGTATCAGGATTGCAATCTTAGAGGACACATTGTGAGCCAAGCTTAGTGTCCTAATGAAGGGGTGAAGCTTTCACTCTTGGTTCCTGTCCAGAATTACCTCAGTTACAGTTTTGCCTATGTCTTAAGATTTTAATCCCTTTAAAAATTACTATGAGATATTTGTGGTATACTGGGATGGGATGCTTCTAAGAATGGTGTTCATGAGGACATCAGATGACTAAACATTAGGAAAGGGGTACAGGGAAGGGAGAAGGTGGAAGGAAGAGGAAAAGAATTTAATTTCTAGGGGTAGCTTTGCTTTCCCATAAGCAAATATTATATATCACATCACTACATTTAAAATAGTTTCTCATGAATAACTGAAGTGTTTCTTTTATTCTGTGGTAATCATGATAATGCAAACTCCAATAATTTACTGTTTTTATCTAAACTAATACTGGATCCAGAAGACTCTCCATCTCCTAGTTGCCCTAATTCTTGTAAATGATCTTTAGTTGGCATAAGTGAAAATGGAAGTCTCATGAAAAATACCTAATCTGAATATTATGCATTCTGGCATCTTCTTTTTCTATTCACCTAACTTTGAAGTCCTCCTTATTTTGATCCCATGAGCTTTTTGTGCTGTCCTCCTGTCATACTGTACTGTAAGATTCTCCTGCTCATGTCTATATATTCTTAGCACTTTTCTTCTTCTTTCTTTTGTTTACCTGTTCCTCAACCAAGAGTGTTCTCCCTCCCAAATGTTTGAATGTTCTGATTAACCTGTGGGTTCCTGCTGGGCACACTCTCTTTCTCCTCTAGGCAAGCTTAGTGATAGTAAAAGCAAGCACCAGTCCTTGCCAAGGCATGTTAATCTTTTAAGGCTGTTAATAGTTTCTGTGTTATTTTACACTTAATTGATTTTTTTTGTTTCTCCGTGATTACATTAGACAATGTATGTGTGTATGATTCATCTTTGCTTCTGCCAGAGCTCCTAGCCTAAATTCTATGTGCAGATTTGGACCCAGCAAAAGGTATAGCATAAACATTCATATGTTCATTTGTTTGTGCATTCATTTGTTTATGTATTCATCCAATAGATAATACATACCTAAGGGACTTAGTCTTAATGGATAATGTCCATTGGATGAATACATAAATAAATGAATGCACAAACAAATGAAGATATGAACGTTTATGCTATACCTTTGCTGGGTCCAATTCTGTTTTTCTATCCAGCTACTTTTGAAGCCAGCTCACAAGTTTGTTTTTACTTGTGGAAAATCATTATGTTCTTTTTCTTTCCTACAAATAGTTCCAGAAGGTACACGGAGGAACTCTTTTTGAGGCCTTAATGAAGCAAGTGGCTATGTTGGAGAAGCCTGTGTGGCAAAAGAACAACAGAATAGCTCTAGGGACTCTGGTCATCCTATAAAACCCAAGGGTGGCCTCTAGCCAACAGCCAGAAAAAAATTGGGGATGTTCAGTCATATAGCTGCAAAGAAATGAATTCTGCCAACATCCTTAATGAGCTTGCAAGTGAATTCTTCCCCTGTTGAGTTTTCAGTTTAAAGTGCATCCCATCTATAAAAATTGAAAATAAAATAAATTAAAAGAAGAAAATGTATCCTGCCCAACACCTTGATTACAGAGTTCTGAGGTCCTGAGCAGAAGATCCAGCTAGCTATACATGGAATAAACTGATAATATTTCTTTATTGTTTTAAACAGCTAAGATTGGGGCGATTTGTTATACAGTAATAGAAAAATTAATATAATGCTTTTGGCCATCTACATGATATAGGAATTGTGTCTTCAGACTTGTGTTTTGTAGCTGACAACATCCTAACCCACGGATTACAGTGTCCCAAGGCAGGAAGAAGAGGAGGGCCTGTATCTTCTCACATGTCTCTTTTTCTAAAACAAAGAAATCATTTTCCAGAGCTACCCCTTCCTAACTAGCAGTTTTGACCTTCCATCTATTGCCCAGAATTGCACCTCATTCTCATTCCTGAACTGGCCACTACTAAAAGGAATGCTAATATCCTGATCACCTTGGACTCATCCAGATTTATCGCCTGGGCCTGGAGAGAGCCCAGCTACTTCTGTTACATGTTACTACTTGCAAGTTGAACAAAACTAGGGTTTTGGTGGCAAGAAAAAAGGAGTAGGTGATGATGTGGGGAGGCAATTACAATGTCTGCATCAGCAAGAACAATGTGGTTCCAGTTTTCCATTCATAAAAGTAGGGACCTAGATTAGTTCAAGGTCTGTAGAAAGATCTGAACATTGATGGTTGCCTCCTGGAGCAACTATCAATGATAGACACCTGGACTTCTCTGTGGATCCCAAAATCAAGCCCACTCTATTAAGCCTTGACACCAGACTGGCCCCTGTGGCTCCAGGCTCTAATAGACCCTCGATCCGGGCCAACTCCAGTAGACCCCAGTACCAGGTATGGCCTCTTATGTGCTCAGGCTCCAGGACTACACCTGAAAATTACAGACCCATGCACCCCTGCGAATCTGGACTCAGATTGGTCTCCATGGCTCCAGGCAACAGACCTACCCTCTTGGACGCAGGATCAAAGTCTGCCCCAATACCAGATCAGCTCCTGTGAACCTAGGCTTTAGGCAGGGACCCACAGATACAGACTCCAATACCCCTCTCCTCCAGTGACCCAGCACCCAGGCCCACCACCATAAACTACAGTACTGGGCCTGCCTGTGTAGACCCAAACTCCAGGTATGTCTCAGTGGAACCAGGCAGTCTGTTGATGATAAAAATTATAAATTATACAGCCTTATATGTCAATTCTACTCAATAAAGCTGGAAGATAAATAAATAAAACAGGAAAAATAATTTTAAAAATTTAAAAATAAAAGAAAGCTTTCTGCACTAAGGTAAGATTCAGGGATAATTGTCAAAAGAACAGTTTCACTCAGGGCAAAGTTTCACTACTGACAACACTAGCATTGTTGATGGGATTGGTTTGCCTAGGACAGTCCTGGTTTTTCCCTTATGTTCCAGTGCAATTATAATTACTTCCTCTTACACACTTTTTATTCTGATTTGGATGATAAGCTATATGATAATCCTAACTCATGTTCCCGATAAGGTGTGATCAGAGATTGCCTGGGACTACTTCTCTTTTTAAAAGACATTTCAGGTTCTAGACTGCTTCCATGTGAACTCCATAGCTCACACATTAGTCCTGGACTGCTACATAGAAATTTTTGTTTTTGTTTTTGTTTTTTGGTGGAATATTATGACCATGTAGAAAATTTTATTGTTACCAGCTATAATCTTCATTAATAACTGCAATTCTACATTTAGATATACATTAACTTTTTTCCCCCAAATTAAAATGCAGATACTCTTGCCCCAGAAGAAGTTAATTAGAATTAAAATCAGATTAGATAGGAACTTCAAGTCAGTTAGACCTATTGAATAAAAAATGATTCCTTATTTTTAGATATTTATCATTCTTTCTCAGTTATGAAATGGTTTATATGGGGTACAGGCCATTCATGTGAAGTCTTTCATGAAATCTAGGAAAATTCTATATCACTGATGCAATTCAAATGAAAGTAAATAAAAGTGAATTTATAGTATTATTAAAAATATAAATGCAAACAAGGTGATTTATCATCTTTCCACAAACAATTTGGGCTGGAACCGTTGAAATATTAACCTAGACATTATCTTACATTTCCTGAGAACTGACGTTGACTAAGGATCCTTTGATCAGAGTATATACGAAAGGAACGATAAAAGAAAAACATATTTCGATAAAGCAAAAAGCAGTATGGACTTTATTTATTTCACAGTAAAATACAGTATAACTGGCAAAGTGTTGAAGCTGATAACTATTCATCATTAGGTAACTGATTTATCCCATTACAGACCAACACAAGCTTCTGCTCCCCTGTCATTAATTACATTTTACCATAATTATATTATGATGCATATAAACTTAGAAATTATCGTACTACAAAAATGATTTAACAGCACATTTTATGCATCTTAATAAGCACAGACTCAGACTCTTAATCTTTTCAAAAACAGGGATGTTAAATTCTACCCTTGTTCTGAACTTCATAATGCTTTTCATAGAAGACTACCATCTCTTTGTCTCCAACACTTCACATGCCTCAAAAATCTATTTATGGACTGGAACGTGGACATTTAGGGGTACTGTAGGACATAAAATTTGTTTCAATTCTTCTTAATCCTAAATAAGCCTTATTTTCCCAGTCTCAGTTTTAAGAGGTAAAAATATATCATCTTCTACTACTAAAGTACTAAAACTTGCAATTTTTCTTAAAAGATATTTTAAATATAGAATGATTGCAAAACATTAGGCTTTCCCTTTTGTGTAAATGCTATAGGCAGCACATGACCCTGTGCCTGCTCTGACCTCTGTGCATTTCCTGAATAAACATCTAGAGTTTGATGTTCTATCATCAGCATGTAACTCATCACCTTAAAGGCACGATTAAACTAGAGAATCACAAAAGCCATTGGTACCAAATACAGGCATATAAGCACAACAAAGGGAAATTTTCTGTCAAAGCAGTACCAAATTAATTTGCCCCTCCATACTTAATCATGCATGATAGGTTTTATTGCTGCTTCTATCATCTTACTTTTATTAAGACTGCTATCAAATTCAAAATCCAATGCTTTTATTAGCACAGGTGCCTAACAAATAAAAAGCAAAACATATTTTTGCATAGATATTTAGAGTCATAGCTAATGACTTAATTTTTATTTTTGTCATTAAAGTTAGACTACAAAGGTAGGAAATCCTTGTGGAAAATATCTTAATGTCTTTAAAAAGCAAATATTATTAACATTGGTATATGTTCCTACTATTACTCTGTTCCACAATAGCTCTTTTAAAAAAAGTCCCCAAAAGCCTCATTTGACATAAGGTTTAGAGAACCACCTGTGTGAAAACACAAAGACCAAGTATGCATAACACATACATTTAAAGTGACAATAATCAGAAGGTTAAAATGACCATGGAGCGAAGCCAAACTTAATACAGAGAACATTGCTCAATTTGCTCTTTTGTGCTCAGAAATTCAGTGGCTTAAGCCAGACTCCCAAAGCACAAAGAGGTGTCTTGGAAGAACTTTTCCCCACCTGTGTGATCTCCACCAGCATTTCCCCTAAGTCATCATAAATAACTATATGTTAAAAAACAAAAATAAAAATGAATAAAACAAAAAAGTGCTTCTTATGCAAAAGCAACTTTAAGACAAGATCTCAAAGATACAACCACAGAACACATAGGGGGAACCTAAATTAGGAAAGCCTCAAAAAATATACTATAAGAAGGGGTTTTCTGGTGTTGTCTTCTAGACTTTTTATAGTTTCAGGTCTTAGATTTAAGTCCTTGATCCACCTTGAGTTGATTTTTGTATAAGGTGAGAGACCTTGTATAAGGTGAGGATCCAGTTTCATTCTCCTACATGTGGCTAGCCAATTATCCCAGCATCATTTGTTGAATAGGGTGTCCTTTCCCCACTTTATGTTTTTGTTTGCTTTGTCAAACATCAGTTGGGTGTAAGTATTTGGGTTTATTTCTGGGTTCTCTATTCTGTTCCATCAGTGTATGAGCCTATTTTTATACAAGTACCATGCTGTTTTGGTGACTAGGGGCTTATAGTATAGCTTGAAATCAGGCAATGTGATACCTGTAGATTTGTTGTTTTTGTTTAGTCTTGCTTTGGCTATGCAGGCTTTTTTTGGGGGGTTTCATATAAATTTTAGGATTGTTTTTTCTAGTTCTGTGAAGAATGGTGGTGGTATTTTGATGGAAATTGCATCAAATTGCGTACTGCTTTTGGAAATATGGTCACATTCACAATATTGATTCTACCCATCTATGAGCACAGAATGTGTTTCCATTTGTTTGTGTCATCTGTGATTTCATTCAGCTGTGTTTTATAGTTTCCCTTGTAGAGGTCTTTCACCTCATGGTTAGGCAAGGATTTCATGACCAAGAACCCAAAAGTAAATGCAAATAAAAAGAGAGATAATTAGCTGGGACTCAAGTAAGCTAAAGAGCTTTTATACAGCAAAAGTAACAGTCAGAAGAGTAAACAGACAACCCACAAAATGGGAGAAAATCTTCATTCACAATCTATACATCTGACAAAAAGCTAATATCCAGAATCTACAAATAACTCAAACAAATAAGCAAGAAAAAGACAAGCAAACTTACCAAAAAGTGGACTAAGGACATGAAAACATTTCTCAAAAGAAAATGTACAAATGGCCACAAACATGAAAAAATGCTCAGCATCACTAATGATCAGGGAAATGTAAATCAAAACCACAATGTGATACCACCTTACTCCTGCAAGAATGGCCATAATAAAAAAAATTTTTAAAAATGGATGTTGTCATGGACTCGGTGAACAGGGAACACTTCTATGCTGCCGGTGGGAATGTAAACTAGTATAATCACTGTGAAAAACTGTGTGGAGATTCCTTAAAGAAATAAAAGTAGAACTACCATTTGATCTAGCAATCCCACTACTGGGTATTTACTCAGAAGAAAAGAAGTCATTATACGAAAAAGATTCTTGTGCACACATGTTTATAGCAGCACAATTCACAATTGCGAAAACGTGGAACCAACCCAAATGCCCATCAGTGAGCAAGTGGATAAAGAAACGGTGATATATATATATGATGGAATATTGCTCAGCCATAAAAAGGAATGAATTATTGTCATTCATAGCAACCTGGATGAGATTGGAGACTATTATTCTAAGTGAAGTAACTCAGGAATGGAAAACCAAACACTCTATGTGCTCACTCATAAGTGGGAGCTAAGCTATGAGGATGCAAAGGCATAAGAATGATACAATGGACTTTGTGGACTCAGCGGGGAAAGGGTGGGAAGGGGGTGAGGGATAAAAAAGTACGAATTGGGTGCAGTGTATACTGCTCAGGTGATGGGTGCACCAAAATCTCAAAAATCACCACTAAAGAACTTAATCATGTAACCAACACCACCTGTTCCCTAATAACCTATGAAAATAAAAAATTTATATATATATATAGAGAGATGTGTGTGTGTGTGTGTGTGTCTACTATATGAATGAAAGTCTAAGATCCTATCAAAGGACATAACTGGAAAATGGAAAGTTATATTTTCTTTCAAACATTCTAGAGATTACTAAGAAATATCATCTGAGGCAACTGTTCTCCTCTTCTCCCTCGTTTTTTCACTTTTACCCTCACCCACCTCCATCTCCTTCATTGCTCTTTTTCTCCATCATGGCTGGTGATTACTTCCAATCTCACTTAGAAATAAAGCAAAAGCACACAAAGTCATAGAAACAATAGAATAGAATAGTGTCATAGAATCAATAGAATAGAATAGTGTCACAGGATCTTAGGCCAAACCCCTATCTTCTCATCAGGACCAGGGCAAAACCTAACTCATCTTCCAGCCTCAAATGTTGCCATCGTCTCTTTACCCACTTCTCTTCCTCACACAATTGATAATTCAAAAATGTCCACTACATCATCAACCTTTCCTGTTTCAGCTTTCCAATCAGTTACTTTTACTTCTAGAATAAAATTTAAAAGTTGTACCTGCTCTTACCTCTGCCTCTTTTTCTGACTTCATGTTTTATTCATCTTCCCAGCCCTCACTGGGCTTTAGCCATCCTGGCTTCCTTGATGTTTCTTGACTACACTGTGCACATAAACATATAAGGGCTCTTCTTTCTGCTTTGAACACTCTTCACCCATACATTTGCATGAATTAACTTTGTTTAGGTCTTGGCTTAAATGGTATTTCTTTACAGAGGACTTTCCTGACCACTCTCCTAAAATGGTGCTCTCTCCCCATAAATCTTTGTCCCTTTACCCAGTTTTATTTTTCTCCTTAGCATTACCTGACGTTTATAAATATTTATGTATTTACTGTCTGCCTCTTCCATTAGAGTGTAAATTCCAGGAAGGCAGAGATTTTATCTTGCTTAGTTTTGCATACACAGCATCTAGAACAGTGTCTGGCATAAAATTGGTGTTCAATTAATACATACTGAATGAATAATGTCCAAGGCAACTATATAACTGCAGGTGGGATGACCAGTGCTAGCACCCAGGCAGTCACTGTGCACTTGGAATTGCCAGAGAAGACCTCAAAGGAGGAATCACACTTAGAGTTAGATGGGAAGGATGGGTAGGTAACCTTTACCAATCAACTGATCTCTAATAACTGATTAATACCCTGAAGCTGTGGGGCATTACTGAAATGAAAAATCATTAGGCATGTCATAGACTACCCTTTTGAAGGGTTCTACATCTTAGCACCTATTTTGGCCAAGTTCAGGCCAACACACTTAAGTAAAAAAAGCAAAATGAAATGAGTGTTTGGGAACACATGATGTCTTAAATTTGTAAATTATTTGCTGGCTGGAGCCACTGATGGCTAAGCTTGTACATGAGGATGCTGGCAGTGTGGTAGGCTGTACTTGAAATGTTTCAGGGAACAGGCCCTGACAAAACACAGCCTGTGGCAGGGGCAAGTGTTGTTCTTTGAATAACAAGTTTAGAGGGAATTTGAATTACTTTAAAAAACAGTTCTAATGCCAAACCAACCAAACTGCAAAGGGCCCATGATGTCCTTTGGCTTTTTTATGGGAGGGCTAGAAATCTGGCCTGGCATCCATGGACAGTGTTTCTGGGGGCATGGCATGGTGGCCTCCTTGGATGATAAGCTAAGGTGGAGTATGTTTGTATTCTAGATTTTATATTCACTCTCATTGTAGAAGTCAAGCTTCCAGTTATGCTGGTCATTGCAGGAATATGTACCTTCATTATGCTCAATACTCCATTGAAAATAAACACTTTTGGAGGAATGTGCATTGAGTTTAGGAGATAGAGTAATAGAGCGGAAAGTGCACAGATGCCAGGGACAGGCTGGCCTGCCTTCATACTTCAACTCAAATGTAATGGCTGTGTGATCTTGGGGAAGTTGCTTAAATTTGGCAGTCTCAAATTTAATATTTTATTCAAAAAAGGAGACTATTGTAAGAATTAAATACCTAGCAAAGTACTTGACCCACGGTAGAAATTCATGATATATAGTAGTAAAATTATCAGTAGCCATTTTTATTAAGCAATTGCTATGAATAAGACACCAAAATGTATTTTATAATTTATTATCTCCATTAACCCTAATGATGGTGCTATAAAATAAGTACAACTATTAGCTTCACTTAACAGACCTAACAGGTCTGTTAACTGAGATTTCAAGAAGGTTGGTTTTTCCAAGTTCACAAATATTATAAGTGGTAAAACCTGGGTCTAAATCCAAGAAGTATGACTGAGATTAAAACTGCTTTCAATCACTCTCAAACTTCCTTTCAAAATAATAGGAAATTGGTAATAATAATAATAATGTGGTATAACATTATTCTTTAAGCACATTGGTTTGATCATATAACAAAATAAAAGGAAAAGAATTCGTTTAACAACCAGAATTTATTGAGTTACTTCTATGCTCCAGGTGCTGTGCTCTCACTCTTTCTCTCTCTTGCTCTCTCTCTCTCTGTCTCTCCGTATATACGTATATGTATATGTATTCTCAATCTTCACGACGCTGAGGTGGATATTATTATTCTGCATTTTACAAATGGTGAAACTGGGGCTTATAGAGAGGTTGAAAGCACTTGCTTCAAGTCATTATGTAACTAAGAGCCAGAATTAGAATCCAAAGCTAATGAGAAGCAGTGGGACAGAGGGAACAGCAGAGTTGAGACCTGAAGAGGAGAGAGACGTGGCTAGATGTGTGGGAAGAAAAGTAGTTAAGGTTAGTGATCAAGGGTATTGAATATTTTGTTATGAACCTTAGTCTTTGTCTTAAGTAATAGTTTGGTAACAGGGAATTAGCATGATCAAATCAGACACTTTACAAAGATCTCTCTGACATCAAGGTAATAGATTGACTTAGGTAGCTCATGTGGCCCAGAAATATGGCAGAAACTGTCTTGATTCCTACCAATGCCATTTCCTCCTTCTGGGCACTAGGGAAGACCAAATTTCCCAGCTTCCCTTGTGGTTAGGTTGAGCCCATGTGACTGAGGGACTACTTCCAGGTCTGACCATACACCACCCTGGACAATTTTCTACACTCTTGCTTCACTTTTCCAATGACAATGGTAAATCCCTGATTCATCACTTGTGAAGAGACTCAGCAGAACCACCAACCTTCACTGCTCTTTGCAATATTAATTAAAACAAAGAAAACCAAAAAAAAAATCATATTAAGACACTAAAATCTGGTGGTTTATTTGTTGTATCCAATCCTTTTCTTTTCTAGCCTATCCTGACTAATATTCTGTATTCTCCCCATTGGAGGGAAAGTAGATTCTATAGAGTGCATGGGCAATAGAATTGGGAAATGGGAAAGGATTATCTCCCTTGGAAAACTAAGGTTAAGGGCACACAATCTTGCATCATTCTATTTTTTCAGGATAGGCAGTTTTTGATTCTAGAAGTTTTGTAGGTGTTTCCTAAGAGCAGAGTTCTTTGATTCTGCCAATGCGATAGCCAGCATTCAAGATGGCCTTCATTAATGCTTGCTTCCTGGTATTCATGCCTTTGTGTAGCTGTCTTTCACATTGAATCAGAGCTGACCTGTGTGACCAAGGAAATACTGTGAAAATGATAGTATGTGACTCCAGATAATACTATGTATTGCAGCTTCTACTTCGGTTTCTTATTTATGTTAGGAAAAACTAGTACTATCCCGATGAAGTCATTCCAGCAATCCCATGGGGAAGCCTATGTAAAAATGAAGGCCTTCTGCCAATATCCAGCACCAGCTTACCAGCCTCACAGTGAGCTACACTGGAAGAGGATCCTCCAGCCCCAGCCACACCTTCAATTCACTCTAGCCTCCAGCCTCTTGAGGTGTCCAGCTGAGCTCCTAGATGTTGTGGAGCAGAGATAGCCATCTCCATTGTCCATTTTGAATTCATGACATATGGAAACCAACAGAAATAATAACTGAGTATTGTTATTATAAATAACTAAGTTTTGGGGCAGTTTTTCATGCTGCAGTAGACAAATACAGCCACCAAAGAAGCTCAGGATGGAATTAGAGAAGACCCACAGTAAAATTCCCATGCACAAAGTGACTGTGGAGTAGGCCTGTCTGTTCCCTTGCATGGCCTTCTCTATTCTGTGGTAGTTCTGTGGCAGAGCTGTGGCTACTTTTCCTCTTGTTACAGTGCCTGGATCTAGGAGCAACTACAATAGCTACTGCTCATGCCCTTTAACTGGGGAAAGAACCTAGGGGCACCTTCTACCTTTGAATGATGAGATATCCAAGTAGAATGGCAAGACATTTCTTTTAAGATGTGATGTCATTTCACTCCTAATTTGAATGATCTTCAAAGTCAAATGGAATTAGATAGTGTTATCCTAGTTTAGACATGTGTTTCTTGTAACTGATTGAACTAACATTCTTTTCTATGGCGGCAGGTTGACAATTATCCTGGTCAGTCCATTTTTTTCTCTTTTAAAAACTGCAATTAAGCAGTTTTACAGTGAAAACATTACTGGATCCAAAGTTAAACGACTTGGCCTCAAGCTGTGACTCTATCTCTAAGTAGCTGGATGGCCTTGGAGAAATAACAAATATTTTTCTATCCACAAAATTCAGTTGATGCTGATGATGCCTAAATACAAAACAACAAGAATGTCATAAAAGTTGATAATATACTGAGATTGTTTTGGTAAAGTATAAAATGTTACATCAATATTGAATGCAAAGGTTACATACTAAGTGTTTCTATTGGCTTAAACACTATTCTAAGCTTGGGAAATACAGCAGCAAATAAGTCAGAGGCCATGCCCTCATAGAGATTACATTTTACTGGAGGTAAAGTGTATTAGTTTTCTATTGTCACCATAAGAAACTATTACAAGCTTAGATGCTTAAGACATATACATTTATTATTTTACAGTTTGGTATGTTAAAAATTCAACACGGGTCTCATCTGGCTAAAATCAAGGTGTCAGCAAAGCTGCATTCCTTTCAGGACGTTCTAGGTGAAAATCATTTTTCTTGCTTTTTTTCAGCTTCTAAGTGGCTGCCTACATTCCTCAGCTCGTGGCCTCCTTCGTCCATCTTCAAAGCTAGCATCATTGCCTCTCTAATCAGACTTCCATTGTCACATTTCTCTTTGGCTCTTCTCTTCTGCCTCTCTCTTCTACTTTTTGTGATTACATTGGGCACACCTGCATAATCATGGTAATCTTCCCATCTTAAGATCCTTAAATTAATTACACCTGCAAAGGTGTAATTTTGCTACACCTTTTGCTATGTAAGGGAACATACGCACAGGTTCTGGGAATCAGGGTACGGATGTCTTCAGGGGCCATTATTCTGTCTACCACATAAAGTACACTTTATTTTGAATAGAAATGCTCTAAATGACTACTCGCTTTTCAGTTTACATTAGTGTACCCCAAACCATATGCCATATCTCATGATTTTATTCTTGTCATTTTGTTTTTGTACCCTAGGCTTATGCCTGACTTACAAGGCAAATTAGATTTTGACTGAGAAATTTATTCCTTCTCAAGTCTGTCTAGGATTTTGCAGTTGTTTTTCTCCTTAAACTATTGGGAGGTAGGAGTGAAAAAGAACCTGATAGCCAGAGGAGAAAACTCCAATCAATTTATTATTTCTCTATAAGGCCTGTGTGCATGAGATCTCCTTCATTAACCTGGATCAGGACTGGTGTTGAAATGTCATTGCTGAGATGTGATTCTATGACTCTGAGGAATGAATTTAGTTTTGAATGGGCAAGGCCATCAGTGGCACTCACTGTCTATTTCTGGCATATTAAATCAAGATTTTCAGAGTGCCAGAATCTGTTATAACTTGGATTGAAATATGACAACCTGTCAAAAAATTTCTACAACTGATAACAGCCCCTTGAGGTTAATAGATAAAATTATATGATGGCATACTTTGTGTAATAGAATTCCTAAATTATTTGTCATACAGTCACAGGGGCAGGAGGGATTTTAGAAATTTATAGTCCAGTATGACTGCACTGCCGTGTAATACTTGGTCTCTTACACTTGAAACATAATTACAAAAATATATTAAGACACTTTTCAAATAAATTCATTTTGATGAGAGTTTTTAGATAATCAACAATATGTGACATATACTGCTAGGTGCTATGGTGGGTATATTAGAGAAATAAGAGATGGCTCCTACTTATAGTGAGTTTAAACGCTTGTTGCTGTAACATGATGTAAACACAGAAAATAACTGAAGAACGTAAGTCAATAGACTCTAGCCTGTTAGAGACCAGTGAACTCTGAAAGCTCCGTGGACTCTGAATACTGTGGGAAAGACCAAAGCAATGTGTAGAGACGCAAATAAGGCACTGAAAAATAAGAAGCAGGACATTGTAGGTGGATAGAGTTTTAGGAGCAAAGTCCCCAAGATCAGAATGAGAATGTGATGCACAAAATACATTAAGGTTACTGAGCTGGAATAAAGGGGAGGAAGGTGTGAAATATAAGTCTGGGTAGCATTTGGGCATATCTATTTGTGCCTCTAATTGTGTGTGTGTGTGTGTGCTTATGTGTCTTTGCAACATACACAGCTCAGTGCTGTGGCATAGCCACAGAAAGTGTACAGTGCTAATGGAGACCGTAATAATGGGAGCTTTTATTGAGTGTGTGCTAGGCATTTACATGCAGTATCTTCTTTCATCCTCACAGCAACCATATGAAGTATTTTATTTTAATTTTATTTTTATTATTTATTTATTTATTTATTTTGAAATGGAGTCTCGCTCTGTCGCCCAGGCTGGAGCCCAGTGGCACAGTCTCAGCTCACTGCAAGCTCTGCCTCCTGGGTTCTGGCCATTCTCCTGCCTCAGCCCCCTGAGTAGCTGGAACTACAGGCGCCCACCACCATATCCTGCTAATTTTTTTGTATTTTTAGTAGAGATGGGGTTTCACCATGTTAGCCAGGATGGTCTTGATCTCCTGACCTCATGGTCCTCCAGCTTTGGCCACCCAAAGAGCTAGGATTAGTGAGCCACTAATCCTAGTGAGCCACTGCACCCGGCCGAAGTATTTTTAATATCTTAGTTTTACAGGTGAAAAAGCTGAAGCTCAGAAATGAAGGAGCCCATGGTCACATGATCACACAGCTACTAACAAAGCTGGGCTTCAAATTCACTTTATTGGCCTTGGGAGAACCCATTTCCTCAAAACAGTGCTAATTATTGGCAATACAGCAATATAGTCTGCAGTGCTTTTTTGTTTGGTTGTTTCAGAGGCTTTTGGTAAAAGGGAATAATATTAACAAACTCAGGAAATGTTGTTGGTTCTTATATAATTTTCCTCAGAATGTTATTGGCTGGTAGCAGTTAGGGGCAAACTCTCATAATTAAAGAGAAAACATTTTCCATATCTGATTATTTGAGTAAAAATTTGAAAATTCATCATAGATACCCTCCTTTAGTGCAAGAAGTGTCTCACTTTGCAGTTTCAAGAACAACTTCCTTTTTTACTAAGTTAAACTATCTTAAAAGATAGCATAGTGTAAATACCCTTTTGTACTTGGCATTTTTAAAATTTTAACTCAACCATATATCTTAGAAATCACATTATATAAATTCATAGAGATCTTCCTCCTCCTCCTTTTCTTTTTTAAACAGATAGTGCTCCATTGTGTGAATAATGCATCGTGGTTGTTTTTAACCACTATTCTATATTTGAGCATCTATATTGTATCCAATATTATGCAATTCAAAACCATGATGAAAGAAATAGCCTTCTGCATTTACATTTTTATATTTGGAGAGGTGTATCATTAGTGTAATTTCCTAGTTTTGATAGACATTGCCAATTCATCCTCCACAGAGTTGTATCAATTTGCATTTCCTCATATGTAAAAGTGTCTGTTTCCTAACTCACTAATAGAATGTGTTGTCAAGTTTTTAAACTTTGCCAATCTGATAGGTGATAAATAGTATCTCAGAGGAGCTTTATATTGCATTGCTCTTACCATGAGTGATATGAAACATCTTTTTCAAATGATTAAGATCTAATTTCTATCTTTTGGGGTAAATTATCTATTCATGTATTTTGCCCACGATTTGGGTCTTTGTTCCTTCAATTTTTAAGATACACGCACACATACAGACACCTACACACACCTATATATAGGATGTATTCACATATGTATAAATACATACATATATATGCAAGATTAGCTCTTTGTGATAAATGTTTCCAATATTTTCGACTAGTTTGTTATAGGATTTGGATTTGTTTATGGTGTTTTCTGTCATGCAAAGCTATTTTTTAATGTTTATTTAATCAAATGAATCACTCTCTTATTGGCTCTTTTCTTTTATCTGGATTTTGAATTACCAAATAAGTTTTTATTTAAATATATCTTTGCCCCAGTGATTTGAGGTGCCACCTGAATTATATTCCACATTCCCATAGGTATTTGTCTGTTTCTGGAATTTCTTTTCTCTTCTACTGTTTTATCTGACTACTCGTGTGCCAGTGCTGTGCTGTTTCAATAATAGATACTTTAATATGTATTTAATAACAGGTAAAATCCATCCTCATACAGTTTTTATTTCAGTGTTTTCCTAGCTATCTGTGCACGTTCATTTTTCCATATAAAATTTTATATCAACATATCTAGCTACAAAATAAAGATTGTTAAGGTTTTTTATACTAAATATTTTTGCATTAAACTTATAAATTAACTTAGGGAGAACTAATATCTTTATACTATGGAATCTTCCTACACAAGATAAAGAAATGTCTTTCCAATTGTTTATGTCTACTTCTATGGCCTTCAGGATGTATTTTAAAGTTTTTATTACATAAGTTTTGCATATTTCTTGTTAAGTATGTTCTTAAATTATTGAAAATGTGGTTTTCTCCACTACTATGTCCTCTACTTATATTTGTGTATATGTAGGCTGTTAATTTCTGTACGTTTATTTTTTATACTTTTACCTTACTTAATTCTTTCACTGTTATACGTCATTCTTTTATTATTTGATACACTAGGCTTCTCCACTTATTATCATATCATCCTCAAAAAGTGATACTCTTCTTTTTTACCCCCATCTCTAATTCATATGTCTCCAGTTGATTTCTTTTTTCTAAATGCATTGGCAAATGCCTCCCATAAAATGTTAAACAGTAGTGAAGATGGTGAGCATCCTTAACCTCTTCCTAATTTTGATAGAAATGCATCTCAGGTTTTCCCATTAAGTAAGATGCTGGTCTTAGGACTGAGGTATGTGATATATGCATGTATATATATTAGTAATTTTTTCTTAAGGATGAGAGATGAATTTCATTAAAAGCTCTTTCAGCATGTAAACATATTATTATATGATGTTTCTCCTTGTGCTAATTTTTTATTTAGATTGTTATTTGTTGGGGCTCTGTTGCAAAGTTCTATAGTAGAACTGAATTTTGAGCTTTGTATTAGAACAGAATCAATTCAAAATTCTTTCAATAAAGTAGTCTGGCCAATCCCATATTTTTCTATAAGTCATCTATATTTTTAATGCATGTTTTTGCAGAGTGCTATAGTTTTCATAGGAGCCTTCAGTTGATTCAGGGAAATTTTATGGAACATATAGGTATAGTTAATCTTAACTTTCAAATCTTATATGTATCTATGAACACTAGTTTTGCTTTACCTCTTGTCAAGGATTTTATTTTCCAGATTAGTAGCACCCAGAGAATTTGGTTATATAGCTATTCTTCTGAGTAAGTTATTTTCATTGATATTCCTGAAGTTGATCCAGGGCCTAATTCGTCAACTAAAATGGTGATGCTTTGCCAGGTAGTATTGCACATAATGAGAGAAAGAGACAAAGGGACAGAGAGAGGGAGAGAGAGAAGCAAAGGTGTATAAAGCAAAGGTGTTTAAAATATAATTAACATAAAAACTTCCCAACTATTGATCTTCTAGTGGATTAGGACCAATATACCATTTTTGAGGTGAATTGCTTCTGTCTGTGACATATATAAATACTTTTAGATACTTGTTAGCAAGCTTTTTCCATGTACTGGGGATACTCAATACCCAGAAATTCACTCATTTTTAGATATGATGAGATTACTGCTCTTCACCCTTGGCCCATGATCAACTCTCAGTTTCAGAGAAAGAGTGGGAAGCACAAACATCCCTCAACATTGCGGTCCACTGTGGTCTAGCATTTCTCAGGTCCTGGGAGCTAGTCCTGCTCCATTCCTCTGGAAGTGGAGGGACCTGAACATGAGAATATGAGGAGGTCACCTCTCTCCTGGCATCATTGTGGGCACTTTCTCTTCCCCCAATGAAAAGAATGGAAAATCAATCAGAGGACCTGGGTATTATAATAGTTTACCTGTAGCAGGTTTTAGAGGTTATCAAGTACTCACAAATGCATTATCTCATTAAGTAGAATGCTTCAACCATTCTGGAGGCAGTCAGGACAGGTAGTTTCATTTACACTTCTGAAAATAAATAGCTGTATCTTAAAGAGGTGAAGGATGGAGATAGGATGAGAAACCATGTGAAGTGACTAAGCTTCTTTTTTTTCTCACTAACCCTTTCTGTCTCTTGAGGCTTTTGCAATATTTGACTTCAGTTCTTAAATTTATAAAGTTTACTGATGGTGGGAAGGTGGGGAAGATTAGATGATTTATACTGTTTTTACCACCTCTAAAACTCTGTGTTTCTCATAATCACATAAACACACAATACACACACACTTCTCATGAATTCCCCATCCTCTCTATTTGAGCTATAGTCATCCTTTGGTATCCTCCAGGGATTGGTTCCAGGACCCCCATACCAAAATTTAAGACTGCTCAAGTCCCTGATATAAAATGACATAGTATTTCCATATAACCTATGCACATCCTCCCCTGTACTTTAAATCATCTCTGGATTACATATAGTGCCTAGGACAATGTAAATGCTATGGAAATACTTCTTATACTGTATTGTTTCAGAATTTGTATTACTATTGTTGTTGTTATTTTATTTATTTATTTTAGAATATTTTTGCTCCTCAGTTTCTTGAATTCAAGGATGTAGAACTTGCAGATATGGAGGGCTGACTGTACTATCCTTGAGCTCAAACTCATAATTTCTCACTTCAAATACTTTAATGATCTCCCAATTAACCCCGTAATCTCTACTTTAGCCCCATATAATCTGTCTGCCTTGCTTACAGCCAAAATATTGGCTTTTAAAAGCCTAGATATGATCATGTCATTCTGAAGCCCAACCCCTAACTGGCTCATTGTCTTCTGTGCAAACCCAAGTTCTTTAGCTTGGTGAACCAGGCTGTCCTTGTCTTACTTCTCCTCTTCTCTGAATCTCTAGCTCTGCAGATCACTGCGGGTTTCCTTAGCAGGACAACCTGTGTGTAATGTCTCCATGCCTCTGCTGTGCTGCCTCCCAGAGAATAGCATCTACCTGTGCACTGTGCGATGTTCACTAATCTTAAAGACTCAGCTCTTGCCTCTTCTTAGAAGTTTTTTCTGCTGCTCTCCTATTCAGGTAGAATAGATTATTCAACCTCTATGCTTCCATTCTGCCCCAACCAGAATTTGAATTCACTTATAGTATTTTATAGCATGTATTTCTCAACATATTCCTCTTTAGGACTAGTTTATTTTTTTCTTTATCCTTAAAGTCTAGCACTGTTCCTGACACATAAAATTGGCACTCAAAAATTTTCTTAAAATAAAGTCAGCCTTTGTTACCTGGTCTCCCTTTATATCAAAGGTAGGCATTTCTTTTTATTATTATTATTATTATTATTGTACTTTAAGTCTTGGGGTACATGTGGACTTGCCAGAACAAGAACTAAAATCTTCAGTTCAGGAGTAAGAGAGAGGGTTGGATCAGAGAGTTTGAGCCCATGATGAGTCTGATCTCACTGTATGCTTAATAGTAACACTTTTTAATTGGTTCACAGATATTAGACTATCCATGAGTATGTGAAATGCTAGCTTTAACTCTATATTCAAGAATATTATTAGGGTTAACAATAGAAAAATAATAGTAAATAGTTACATAGTGATTGCTATATACCAGGTGTTTTTCTTAGTACTTTGCATATTTTGGATTATTTTAGCCGTGTAACAACCCCATGATATTATTTACTGGCTATTATTATGCCGGTTTTTATGGATAAGAAAAATAAAGCACAGAGAAATTAAGTACCTTGCCAATGGTCACACAGCCAGTGAGCAGCAGAGCTGAGATGTGAATGCCAGTGATTTGGCCCCAGAGTCTGTGCATTCCCCACTGCATTCTACTGCCTTTCCAGTAGGCCACATATACACCAAAGGCAAATAATGACAATGATAATTGACTCACAGAGTTCTGAGAATTAATTAAGAGAGCATTTGTTCAAATTCCAGAGCAGGGTTTGTTACACTGTTGGTGCTCAGTAAACTACTGATGAATTTTAAGAAAGATGCTAAACTCACAGTTCTGTAGCTCAATCACAGATATGACAATGCACTTAATTATGACGAACAGCACCTAATCATGAAATCTTAATTTCCTTAACTTTAGCCCAGCTGAATACTAATTGATTTAGTCCAACACTCTCACGAAATTCGTGGATTTGTTAGATCAGTTTAAATAAGTAAGTTTATTTTGCCCCAATACATGTTGCAGTTACATAACTGCAACATTTATTTTAAATTATTTACTGCATTTGAAACTCATTATTGTTCAGCAAGAAATGGAGCAAAGGTAAGTATGTAAAGGGTCTAAGAAGAATCTTAAGGGCAGTATAAACCTGAATAGCAGAGGAACAGAGAGTGGCAAGGGAGAGATACAGACAAATATAGCCCTGGCCTATGTTATTCTTCAAACCAAAGGGAGGAATGGAGGAAGATGGACCCAGTATTAACCTCACAACTCCATGGATCCTCTCTACTAGGCCCTTCAGTCACAACTGGATGTCATTAAAATCAGGGAGCTCACCCAGCCGGCATAGGGCAGAATAACATCATTTGCTTATATTCAGAAATTTCTGGAACATACAGAATCTCCTTGCGTGTTACTGAAGTCCTCATCTTTTAGAAATAAGAAGAATAGAAAACGAATTCTTGCTTATCCAATCTGTAACTGAAGAAATAGATAAAGGGAGGGAATAAGTCAGGGAGGTTTCCCTTCCTCACCCTAGGTGCACATTTACTGAAAAATTTATTTCTGACCATAAGGCAGTGCTGCAGATCCCCATGTGGGAGATGCCTTCAATTCATTTAAATTTGTCAGGCTGAAGAATCTAAGTGGTTTTTATAGCTGGGGAGGAAAAGCAATGGATCTTTATTTTTCTGCTACTCTAAGTAGGCTTATATATGGAGAAAAGCAGATTTGAGGGAAAAAATCCACAGTGCACAAATTTTATTTATTTTGAACAGAGCACAGATGCCTTAAGATTAAAATACAATCTCAATGTTTGACAGTGTATATATGTGTAATAATCATTCACTCTGTGAATGAAAAGTAGAATTTTATTTGAAGGGCTGTTAGAAATTGTTCATAGGTGTCCTGCTTAGCATATGTTATTGTAAAATCAAATTAGGAGAAGCAATAAGTTTTCATTTTTTAAATCAGGGCACTTAAAAATAAATGAGACTTTATTTCATCATTTTTACACAATTTTTGCCTGTCTGAAGTTGTCCTCATCTGTGTTTCATCTTGGTAGTTTTAGGTCTAGTTTGAAGCACCCGTGACTTTTTCCTACCACCTTCCATTAGAGCCAATTCCACAGCCCAATAGACTGTTAAGAAAGTTTGAGGGGTTTTTTATGTATGGTTTGTTTCCCTGAAATTCTTCTTCTTTTTTTTTTTTTTAACTTAACAGTATTTCTCCATCCAGTTATATCTCCCTTTAGTTATGCTTTAGTTATGCCTAAATAATTCTTTCTCCACTTTAGTTTTCATGCCCTTAGGATATTTTAAGCAATCATCATGTCTCTCATCAGTTATGCTTTTAAGCTCGAAATGGCAGCCTTATTTACAGATGATGCTATTTGAAATCTAGTGTTTGTAAATAGAAGTTGGTGATGGTAAGGCTGCTAAAGCACTGGGGAAAGAAAGCTTTTATTTATTTATTTTCATTTACTTATTTGCTCTGCCAAAGGAAAAAGGACAGAAAAAGTATTTGCTCTGAAAACTGAAGAAGAAAGTGTTTGGCTCAGTTCATTCTTTCTGTAATTCCATGGGAATTTTATCATAGAGGAAGAATCTAGCCCTTTCGTATTTCTATATGAAACACTATTCTATGTGTATTTTTAAATAATAACTAAAAATACTCTTCAGAGAATGTTAGAGGTAATTCATAAAAAGATCTTAGTGCATCTGAGAGGTGTACAAATTAAGAAAAAAGAAATAGCTGTGTGTGTGTGTGTATATATACGTGTATATTTCTGTAAAGTTAAATTTCATATCAGATTAAATTACTTACATGACTGTTACAATAAAGTTTGAGTGATTTACATGTGTTAAGCACTGAAGTGAAAGAAATATGAAAGTCCGGGACCCTGACCTTCAAAAGGATACTGCGTAAGAAATGAAAACAGGTAAACAGATAATAAGGATGCAAATATAATAAGTTCTAAAATAAATGATTATTTACTGCATAAAAAATTCATTATCCTATAGGCAAAATTAAAAATTCCAAGGAAATAGAATGATTATCAGTCCCACTAATCTACTTTTAAAATTTGGATAGTTACACATTAGATTTTCTTAAAGGGGGAAGGTAATGAATTTGTTTAGAGGCATTCAGTTGCAGTTTGTGCAACAATCTCATGTTGCATTAAACTGAGTTTGGTGTTATGACAACCAAGTAACCTATATATAGAAACAACCCATTGAAAATGTGAGCAATATTTAGGATTATGTTTACCATACTCCATTCAGATAATCCTGTTTTTAAAGGCTAGATGTTTAAGATACCTATGCCTACTCCAATTACTTTTTTCAATGTCCTGACCAAAATCTGGTTGCTTTGCCTCTGGCTTGAGCTGACCATTTGTAGGTAAATTATTAATTGATTGACTGGATTATCACAACATGAATAGGACTCAGCATTAAGTTAGTTAGAAAAAATAGTTGGTCTACTTACTTTGACATCCATGCATCTAAATCAAAATAATATTTAAATGAACAGTACTTAGTCACTATGCCAGTTACCAAACTGAAAAAAAAATTCATTTTGTTTGATATAATAGAACCATAATTTCAGCCCAGTTCAGTCCAAAATAATAGCAAACTAAATATCAGCTTTCAAGATGTTTTTACAGATAATATTTTCACAGGCTCAGAGCACTATTTAAGCACTAAGACATCTAGGAAAAAGTTAGATTCACTTTAATCTGTTTTGCCAAAAATAAGGGAAATTTCCAATCAAATTATTTAATTAAAGGTCTTCATGATTAAGAGCATTTGGAACATATAAAGTTAAAAAATAAATTTAAAGCTTTGGAAGAGGATGTTTAAGACTAGGTTAGGCTATTGCTATCCTTGGACTGATTCTTTAGAATATAGTAAGGAAGTGTTCTAAGGTCAGTTTGGGGAATCAAGAACAATGTAAATAAGTTTTAGTGTCTAAGTTTCTCATCTTAAATAATGAGAATAGCAGTTCATATTTGCAGGATTGGTCCAAAGATATAATGTATAATGTGTATGAGGATGCTAGCACATAATAAATTCCCGATAAACACTAGCTATAATAATCAGAAATATTTTTCTCAGGTACAATTGTTCACTTGTTTCTGTAACCCAGTTTCCTGCTCCACGTCATAAAACTCAGTGCCATATAAAAATGACTGTAAATTCATATGAGAGGGGAAAGCCTGTAGGAAAACTGCTGAGAGGGGGACTTTCCTACCGTCAGCAGTTACAGTCACCCTAATCCATATAGAAAACCCAGATACAAGTACCAAGAATGGGCAGAAAATGGAGTGAGGGAGGCAGACACCAGGGGCCTTGTAGTGCTTCTCCCCACCTGGGTGAACTTGCCTGGCTCTAACAGAAACCTTTATGGTGCCTCACACACATCTTCCCTGCCATCGCCGGAAGCTCTACTGTGAGGACAAAAGTATCCCGTAGTAGCTAGACCATCACTCAGCTGCTGCCATAATTAGTCACCTACAGCAGATTCCAGAATTCTCTGCTCCTAGATTCAGGGGATATGTTGTTAGACTCTTTGAGCCTGGAGGCAATTAGCAGGAGACCAGAAAAAATGAAGATGATCGCAATCAAATTGTAAAAGCTGAAACCAGCTAGAAATGTGAGGTTGAACGTCATGTTTTTGAAAGAGAAAAATATATAATATAGTAAGAAAGTGTCTCACTTGTCTCCTTTTTCTCAAAAATTATAAATCAGTGTGTAATCAAAAGTATTGGTTTTTACTTCGCCATTCAGTCCTGTTACAGACTGTGTAGCCCCCTTGCACTATTTAAAAAATAACAACAACTTATCACTGAATTTCTGAATATAAAAATAATAAATTTTTAATAAAAAGGGCTAGTAACTGACGAGTCCTGAAGTTAGATTTTGTGCAAAAATATTAATAATCTTTTCTTGGTTTTGATCTCTTAAATTTTACTTTAATTTTCTCAATGAAATGAAGATAGACAATAAGAGAAGAAAAGAATTATAATTGAAGAAAAAATATTATATTTTATTTTTTGAGTTAAAGTATGTTACTTTCACTTACAATTCCATATGAACCTTCTTCCACACCCAATCCCACTTACATCTTTTTTTTCTACAATAAAAAGAAAGTGATAAATACAACTGAAAGGTGGGCTAATTATCTCACATGAAAGATGGGTGGGAGTACACAGGTAGGCACAACACACAACAGTACACACAGAGAATCCATTATAACGCTGGCTTCCTTTGAAAAAGTACTAGTCAGGAAAAGAGTAAATAGCGTAGAGTGGGTTTTGCCCTTCGTGGCTGTGATTAGAGTCCTAATGCTGTGTTGCCTTAAAGCGTGCCAATTTCATTTCTACATTGAAATACGCTTTAGAGGACAGAAAAAAAGCTGATTATTTAATCAAAGGAAGGGGGAAAGCCAAAATAATCCACTGTATCTCATGAAGGGGTGGGGGAGGGAGGAGGAAAACCTTCTGAAAGCATTATACTAAAGATGCTTCTTTATTTTAAGTAACAAATAAAATAGCAAAACATTTTTTCCCATCATAAAAACTGACTTTGATCCCCAGTACAGCCATTGAGTGGAAAATTGAACCACAATATAATTGCTTTCCCTGTGACCGATAAAGTGGTGTAACAAATTTTGTGTTTGAATGATAAAATCAGCAATCGGCCCCTAGCATTTCCCTCTGCCATTCCTCCAAGGACACTCAAGTCCCATCAGGCTTCAGGGCAAGAGAAAGGGTGGAGGAACTAACTGTAAATCTACTCCAAGTTGTTGGCTGTATTTCTCTTGCTTGCTTGCTTAAAAAATTAAAAAAAAAAAAAGCAATAAAAATGTCTATGTTTGCCTTTAAATGCCTAATATAAATCACTTCCAAACGTGGGGAAAAATCCACCCTTCAATGAAAACTGATTACTGATGTAGAAAAAATCTGAAGCCATACTGAGAAAAATTATTTTACTCAAAAGTAAAATCTTGTTAGAATGGGGAAATTGTCTTAACAGTCCCAGCGACAAATGACACAGCTGTTTGATACAGAGGCAGCAGCCAGAAAGATGCTGTCCATAGGAAGGAAAACAGGCTGCATTTGTGTGCTCATTATGACAGGATTTAACTGCAAAAAGATCCAGCATGTTCAGTGGAGAAGGACGCAGAGCTTGTCCATCACAGCAGCTGACTTTCCCAGACCATTTGGGATAATGGTCTTAAATGGCAGTGACGATGGTAAAGTTCCGTGTAACTCCCCTAAATTTTTTCTTTTTTGGCCTATTCTCTAAAATAGGGTAAATTCCAAGTTGCAGGCAGAGCTGCTTGATTATGGTATTATTGTACCTGGTATAAGGGAAGATAAGAGGAAAAAAGGAACAAGATCCCACTTAAGTGATGGTAAGTCCAGCAGGTGTTTATATGGGAGCTCATGCTGCACTAAAACATTTGGTTTGCAAACCTGGACCCAGATTTGGTCCTCTGCAGCTACTCACTGAAGTTCATTTAGGAGAGTTTATTTCTTGGGTAGTGCTTCTGTTTTGACCTGGAGATATGGGAACATGCAGAGACTTTGATAATGAGAAATATTTTGAAATAATATTTAATCACTTAAATAATGAAAAATATTTTGAAAGATCAACTTCTTCAAACTTTGCAGAAGCTCTTAGTTCTATTTGGTGAGGAATATCTATCTGCCACTCATATAAGAATACAGTCCCTGAAAGCAGGCAGCCAGCCTCCAAAGCACTTGGTGCCTGATCTAACAGGGAATCATAAATAGGCAACATTATGAGTAGTTTTGGAAAAATTATTTTATAGTTTTCTGTGCTTTACGAATTTCTTCAATGAGTAAAACTTTTGTTTTATCTCTTACATAATCTTTAGGACTTCTTAAGGTGATTTCTTAACTTTAATGTTGGAAATTTTTTTAACATGAATAAAAATAGAACGGTATCATGATCCTGATGTGCCAATTACCCACTTCAACAGTTAGAACTCACATCTGGGCTTGTTTCAGGAACACCCCCGCTCCTCAGATTATTTTGAAGGAAAACCAAGACACACTATTGCTTCATATGTAAATATACCCATATGTATATTTCTAAGAGGCAAGGACTAAAAATATGACCATAATTTTATTGTCACACATAAAATAATTGACAATAAATAATTTCTTCTTTTCATCAATATTTAGTCATGGTATTATTGAATATATTCTCTGTCCCTTGTAGTTTCTGTAAATTTGTAATTGTATAATACAACTCATTAACAGTCTGTTTGCTTGCCATACGTTATGGTTGGTTGGTATATCTCTTCACTCTTTTAGAAGTTCCTTTTTAATTTTTTATAGTTTTCAATAAATTTAATAAATTGTTTTGTGAGTTTCTTACCATTTGGAGTCTGTTGAGTGCATGCTCACAGTATTGTTGAATATGCCTTGTATTTCCTACAATCGATGATTAGCTCTAGAAGCTTGATCATTTTAGATTGGATTGTTTGGAGGGCAGGAGGAGCAACACGACTTCCTGAGTGTATTTCCATCAGGCAATACCTAGTCTATTTTTGTGGTATCAAAATAGCCACCAATGATCATCACTTCTCTAAGTGTTACCAAATTTGATATTTTAAATATATTAAAAATAGAAATATAGCAGTGAATCTCGTTAACTGATTTCTACTAAAAAAGTGGTAATGCTAAGAGAAAGCCAAACTGGGGAGGATTCAGGAGAAACTGGTTTAGGGTCAGGCTAGTCTTTGTTCCTCTCATCTGTAAAATGAGAAGATTCTTCTTTAAGGACTGTCTAGAACCTAAAACTGTAAAAGTACTTGTTTTACTGTAAGAAGTACATATGGCACACCTGACACCCTCTCATATTGGAGAGGACCACTTACCTCTGAAATATGATAAACCATTAGGAAGCAGACTGGGCAATACTTTTACCCAAGTTCTCTTAGTGGACAAGGGGAAACAGCCACATATACATGGTTATTGTTTAGGTAAGCAGATTGAATTGTGGACTGAATCCAGACTCTGGTGAAATCCAGTATTTAAAATGTGCAGTTCAATACTGATACTAAATTAGAATTTTCAAAAAGAATTATTGATAATGATGCAGGTTAGTGGTTACAGCCCAAACTGTAGCTCATAATAACTCCAGATTTGAATATCCAAACTGTAAGACCTTACAGGCTAAATAGAATTGATGATATCTGCCTCGCTAAATGTTATGACCTGAATGTTTGTGTCGTTGGAAAATGCATGTTAAAATTCTAACCATCAAATTGATACTTTTAAGAGGTGGGGCCTTTGGACAGTGATTAGACCATGATGATACAGCCCTCAGGAATAGGATAATGTCCCTATAAAAAAGGTGCAGGAGAGACCCCGCCTCCCTTCTACCATGTGAAGACACAACAAGAAGATGCCATCTATGAGCCAGAAAGCAAGCTTTCATCAGATACCAAATCTTCTTCTTGGCCTCCAGACTGTGAGAAATGAATGTCTGTTGTTTATGAGCCACCCAGTCTAAGCTATTCTGTTATAGAAGTCTGAATGTACTAAGACATGAATATTGCAAAAATTTGATGCAAAAGAATGTGGGTGAAGCAATTACATCAGTGAGTGCCTGGCACTTAGAAAGTACTTCATAAGTAGTATTATTATTGATAATTATAAGCATAGTAGTCTACAGCATGATTGCATGAACATTTTGCAATGTAGGTGGTCAACCTTGAGCTTTTCTAACTGAAACTTTGGTGAATATACAATATTGCCTGTCATATTAGAATATTCGTAATTACCCTCCTGTGTGTGAGAAAGAAATCTGTTGTTTTCTATTCTTACTTCAGTTCTACAATTAGGCTGTCCCAAAGCCTTGCTATCCCCAAACAAAAGGGCAGATGAAAAGCAGTGAAATCCGTGGGAAAGCATGTGTCATCTGCCTTGTGTTAGGTGTCCAGGCTTTCACCCTTGTCGCCTCCAGACTATACAGTAGACAGAATGATTCTTTAAAACATATCAGATTACGTTGACTCTCTGTTCAAATCCTCCACTGGCCCCCCTGTAGTGGTCCCTCCAAAAACATGTCCATATACTGGTGCCTGGAACATGTGACTGTGGCCTCATTTGGAAAACAGATCTTCATGGATGTAATTAAGGACTTCATGATGAGATCACTCTGGGTTTAGAGTGAACTCTGAATCTAATGACAGATGTTCTTAGAAAAGCAAAGAAAGATTTGGAAGATGCAGAGAAGAAGGTGATGTAAAGACAAAGGCAGAGATCTGAGTGATGGAATGCATCTGCTGGGTTCTCTGAACATCGTAGAAAGTGACTTTTTGGCTCATAGTATCCCTAGTCCCATTTCCTTCCTTTCACAACATTGTCAAACACCAACTGCAAACCTTCTCTACTCGCCTTTCCCCAGAGACTCATTCACACCCCCCTGAGGCAGGTATGCCAAGGAATACCAAGGATTGCCAGCAGCCCCCAGAGGCTTAGAGAGAAGCATGGAACAAATTTGGCCTCACAGCCTCCAGAGGAAACCAACCCTGCTGACAACTTCAGTTAAGATTTCTGGCCTCCAGAACTGTGAGGGAATATATTTCTGTCATTTCAAGCCACTGGCTTGTGATAATTTGTTACAACAACCATAGGAAACTAATATGTACCTACACAGTTCTTTCCACAAGGATCCACGTGGTCTGGCTCAGTCTGTCCGTTGGTCCCTCTTTCTCTCTGGCTCTGCACCAGTCATTCTGACCTTGCTGTTACTTGGCTGGATTTGTTGCCATCTCAAGCCTCTGAACTTCCCCTCTAGAATGCACTGCACCCAGATCTTCACCTGACTGGCTTCCTCTTTTCATTCAGATCCCTGTTAAATACTAGGCCTCAGGGAGATCCTCCCTCATCATCCTCCTTAAAACAGCCACTTTATTTACTTATACCATCACTCGCTATTACTTGCACTGCTTTAGTTTTCTTAATAGTGCTCACAACCTCCTGTCAATATACCAGCATTTCCTCATTTCTTAGTTTATCTCATCCCATTAGAATTTTAGACTCCATGGAAACAGGAAGTTTTTCTCTTGTTCAGCACTCCATCTTCAACACGTAGAGTAATGTTGGAGTCATAGTAGGCATGTCATTAATATCTGTTGAATAAATTATTTAACCTGAAATCTAGAAAAATAGGTAATGATTGACATGGGCGTAATTTCATTTTGTAGGAAATGCATCTGTGGGCCATATCTCAAGGCTCACATTGTCAAAGATCTCAGAATTACATTGAAATAATTGTCACTGGAAAATAACCTGATTCTCTAAAACTGGGTTTGGGAAACCAGTTTTCAAAAGGAAAATCTGACAAGTTTGCATGCAGGACTAGAGTGGTGTGGAAAGGCTCCTTGCAAAGAATGCCTTGATTTTTTCCATCAGGTTCCCTCCTGGGCAGTCTCACAGAACACTGGGTAGCTGTGGTATACCTGCCTCACATGTATCTGAGGGATCCTCTGAGGAAAGATGGGTAGAGAAGGTTTGCAGTTGATGTTGGACAACGTGGTAGAAGGAAAGAGATGGGACTAGGGATACTATGAGCCACAAAGTCACTTTCTGTGGTATCCAAAGAACCACGCAGATGCTTTGACAGTTTAGTCACCTCTGATTTAAGTTTACAAATGATATAGTGCTTTGAGAGTCACCTTAAAGACCACTCAATGCTTGGAGTATTGGAGAACAATATTGCACAGTTTGAGTTGCTAAACCCCCACTAAGGTTTTAGCCACCAAGAAAAGACAATGGAAGTATTTAGAAATATAGTTAACTTTAAAGATGCTGACAACTGCTATTAGAAACCACATTACCTTTTAAGTAATTAAGAACTTGAGCCAAGAAACTGGAGGCAAAGTTAAGATAAATGGCAGTGCACCCAGCTGGGCAAGCTGCCTGGTGGGGGACCACAGGGAGCAGGCAGAGCTGTGGTTAGTGCTATTTAACATTTTTATTTATAGTCCTGTTGAGGGAACTACAAACACATGTTATACACATGCAGATGCTACTGAATTCAGAGTCATTATAAATCAAAGGGAGGACAGAGAAATGAGAGCAATGGGCAGGCAAAGAGAAAATGAAGGTCCACTTGGAAGATCTACAAGAGGAAACAGACGAAACACTGGAAGCAGTAGTGCTGAAAAGAAAGTCCAAGAAGTAATTCAAGAATGAAGGATTTACATTTTATGTAAAGTTCTAAAAAGGCTAATATGGGCTACCAGGAACTCTAAAATCCGCACGTCACATAGAATATGAGTCTTAAAATGCAAGACAGTGGAGAGAAATGGAAAACTTTCTGAATTTGTCTCCAGCCCACGGGTGAGGGTAGGAAGAGGCCAGCTGGCTTTTTCCAGGTTTCTCACTCTATTAGGATCCTCAGAAGACACAAACTTGTAGGATTCTTTGATGTCAGGTTAGCCCAATTCCAAAGGGTTTGACAAAGTCACATTTATCAAATTGTCCCTTTGATCAACTCAATTGCCCCAATTCAGAGTTGTCTAACATGGTTTTTATGGAGGCGAAAAGAAACAGACCCTTTTACTATTATTATAACAGAAGCATGGAACTTTCTACTCTCACAATTGAATTTTTAAAAAACTAAGTTTGGTACTTAACAGACAGAAGAAAAAGAGGGACAGGAGAAATAATAAAATAAAAGAAAGAAGGGGTGCAAAGGAGTACAAGTGTATGAGCCCCAGATCACAATTTCAGGATAGTGATGAGAAGATTCGAGGGGTTTTTTCATGTTTAGTGAGGGTACTCCGATCTCAATTAATGAGAGTTTCTCAGCTTCAGCACTACTAACATTTTCAGGCATATAATTGGGGTGTGCATGCCCTGAGCATTGTAGAATGTTTAGCAGCATCCCCAGCTTCCACCCAGGGGATGCCACTAGCATATCCCACCCCCGGTCATGGCAACCCAAAATATCTTCAGACATTGCTAAATGTCCCTTGGGGGCAACAACCCTGTACCTCTCCAATTCAGAACCACTGAACTAGATGGATGGATTCAGGAGGAGAAACATCCTCCAAATTGGGAAATATTTTTATGGATTTCTAACAGAAAGATCATAACTTTTCTCTACATCTCTATGTAGACTCTATACAGACTTGGGTTGCATAGCCTTTGAAGTTTCAGAAAGGATATAAAGATATTTGGCTAAGTCATTGAGTCTGATATGTTCCTTTCATTTTATCCCAGACAGGAACTGAAATCTGGGAAACTCAATTGCCATACAAGATTTCAGGATCCACTCACAGCTTTAAGGCTTCTAACCTTCTGGCCCTGGGTTGACCCATATTAGGGGGTTGACATATAAGGGGAGGCACATGATGACTTCCATTGGTCCATCCTTCTCAGGGCAGAATGTTTCTCTGTCCCCTGAGACTTGCTTCTGCTGAGCCCATGCCTGATTTTGAAAAGTACGGTGGCTGGGTTGTAGCCTGACCAGCTTTACGTAAAACCAGCAAATCCCTAAAGCAGGGAACACGTCACCAGTAGTGAGCTCCCATGGTCTAAGTTTGGAAGCTCCCGACCTGTGCTGTTAGAAAACATGATCAGATGGAATCAGAATCACTGCAGGTCCTAACTTTATAAAGCAGGCTTACAAAAGCACATTGGAGGGTTTTATATATTGATTAAGCAGAGTAATATTAATATGATTTTTGCCTCTAATCCACATCTTTCTTCTGAATATTTCCACCTAGAATTGAGAAAGTTTCTCTGATTCCAGCTGAATACTAATGCCATAAATTTCGTGATGACCATTTGACCTATGTCTTTTCTTTCTTTCTGTCTTCTGCAGCTCCCCTCTTCCCCCGTTCCTCCAGAGAAAACAGCTTTCCAGGTTTCACTGTGGGGCTCACGTGTCTCCTCGGCTCATCATTGAGGCAGTGACTGATGGTTTGCAGTGCTGCCTCCCTTGACCTCGTCAACATCAGAAACTGCTCTCAAATCTCAGTCATCTCTGACAGCCTTTGAGCAGAGAAATGAGACAGTCTCCCTGACACAAAGGCTTCTGGCCTGGGGTAAAAAATTCCTTTTGGAAAAAAAAAATTCGAACACTCTACAGACCACACTGCTTTCCATTTATCTTGCAGTCTGGCCCATCCATCCCCAACTCCATATTAGCTTTCAGACATTATAGCCTTTTTCTATTTCTTGGAGGCTAGCCACAGTAGCTGAGATATTTTTACACAGTAATAGGCTTATTCCTGGCATAGCTTTCAGAGCCAAGAAGAAAGCTGGTCAGTTTATGTAATAGTGGTTGGTTAATTTTAACTTTTGATTAGCAAAGCAAGGGTTAATCTTATTTCTCAGTATAACAACTAGTAGTTAATCCAAATAATATGAAGAAATGGAATGATGGAACTGAGAATTAATACAAAGAACAACCAGTCTCATTCAATCAGAATGATATTCTAGAATCTTTTGAGTGAGGATAGAATATGTAAATAGAGACAATGTATGTGATCTGAAAATTAAAGCAAATGAAAAAGAAGTAAATATTGATTCTAATTTTTTCTCAAAGTGGTAGTAAACTGTCTTGATATATTTAGGCTTCATTTTATTAACCTCAGAATGGGATAAAATACCTGTTTCCTCCGGTATTCAGCCTCAGCCCATTCATGTTAAGAATGCCAAGTCTTTCAGATCATAAGAAAAAAGGATACATAAACATAATTTATTTTCCTTTGGGTTCTTCCTCAGTCAGCCAGGCTTATATAATACTATGCAGTGGCATAAGTGGCCAGCTGCCCTCTAGAGCAAATAAAACTATAGGTGTAGAGTTGTTTCCGGGAAGCAGTTGCCCTGCAAGGGTATCGCTTGTGCCTAGGTGGGATCATGTGACTAATTTCTGATTAATAGAAGGTTAGTGGCAGTGATGAACACCATTTTAAGGCTGGACACATAAAAACTTTCCAGCAGGGTTGTCAAATGTAGCAAATATAAAACATGGGATGTCCAGTTAACTTACATTTCAGGTAATTAAATACCACACAAATCTACTATAAATTATTCATTGTTTATTTGAAAATCAAATTTAAGAGGGCACCCTGTATTTCATCTGGAAACTCTGCTTCCTATGCAAGAACCTCTCTCCCCTCTCCTGATGTCTGTTCCCAGGGAGATTTTGGAAGCCTTGTTGAATTTGAAGAGCCTCCATCTGTCTGGGCCCCTGACTGGTTGTGTGGAGCACAGCCCAGCTCCTGCCACAGATTAGATTTTATGCAAGCAAGAAATCCACTCATATTGTGTTAGGTCACAAAGATTTCAGCATCATCTCTGTTAGCATACGTTAACCAATAAGCCTGCCACTCTAAAACGGGGAAAGTTTCTTTTCATGTTACTGACTTACTGGTGGATCTCAGAGTAAAGTTCAAAGGGACTGAGAGGCCATCTTCTCTAAGCCAAGATTTTTATAGAAACGGAAACTGAGTTCTAGACACAGGAAATGACATGGCCACAGTCTATTCATTGTGACAGAGCCAGGATTGGAGCCCCCTTTTCTGTCTCTCCATTTGATCTTATTCTTACCTGACTACAATGACTTTCTTGTGTCTGATCTGTTTACCACTAAATAACAGACATGCACCAAGCCCACAATTATTAGTGATAGTATAAATTTTCAGATGATTCTCTGTTCCTCATATGACTTGTTATTTACGTGGGAAGAAGGGTGTCTATGATGGCAATTAACCATGACACATGTTATATTTTTAAAAAATGGCCAGTGGAGACAATATCTAGAGCAAATGTTGCTAGTATTCAGAAGACAACAGCATTTTGGAGAGGAATGCTTGGTGGAGATTATTGAACTAGAACGATGCCTTACAAGAAGCACAACATTTAGACCAGTGGAGAGGTCTGGTTACAGAGGGCATTTCAGGCATAGGGAATGGAGAAAATGAAGAGCTTAGGAGCAGATATTCACAAAATGAGATATGAGCAATTAATGTCCCAGTGTTTTGTCCCTTAGATGGCAAGTGGCCAAGTAAGGCTATACAAATGAATATGATCTCCTTGGAATCACTGGGACAGACATTTGCACTGAAAAACTAGGAGGTTTTTGTACTCTCAGGCTCAAAACATCTTGGCCAAAAACCCTTTAATAAATCATCATCAGCCTAGTGCATGTGTGCCTATAGTCCCAACTACTTTAGAGTCTGAGGCAGGAGGATTACTTGGAGCCTAGGAGTCCAAGTCTGTAGTGTGCCACAATTGCACCTATAAATAGCCACTGCATTCCAGCCTATGCAACATAGTGAGTCTGAAAATGTATCCATGCCAAATCTCATATTGAATTGTAATCTCCAATGTTGGAGGTGGAGCTTGTGAGAGGTGTTTGGGTCATGGGGGTGGATCACTTATGGCTTGGTGCTGTCCTAGAGATAGTAGTGAGTTCTTGCAAGATCTAGTTGTTTAAGTGTGTGGCACATTCCCACCACACTCTCTCTGTTGCTTCTGCTCTGGCCATGTGATGTGCCTGCTCCCATTCGTCTTCTGCTATGAATAAAAATTTCCCAAAGCCTTCCCAGAAGCTGAGCAGATGCTCGTGCCATGCTTGTGCAGCCTGCCAAACCATGAGCCAATTAAACCTCTTTTCTTTATAAATTATCAAGTCTCATGTATTTCTTTATAGGAATGTAAGAACAGCCTAATACAGTCTCCATCTCTTAAAAAAAAGTAGAGAGAGAGAGAGAAGGAAAGAAAGGAAAGAAAGAAAAAAAGAAGAAAGAAAGAAAGAAAAAAGGGAAAGAAAAAAGAAAGAAGAAAGAGGAAGGAAGGAAGGAAGGTAGGAAGGAAGGAAGGAGGGAGGGAGGGAGGAAAGAAGGGAGGGGAGGAAGGAGGGAGGGAGGAAGGAAGGAAGGAAAGAAGGGAGGGAGGGAGGAAGGAAGACAGGAAGAAAGGAAGGAAGGAAGGAGGGAAGGAAGGACGGAAAGGGAAAGGGAAGCAGAAAGGGAAGGAAGGAAGGAAGGAGGGAGGGAAGGGATGGGGGAATGGAGGGGGAAGGGAGGGCGAAGCGAGGGAGGGAGGGAAGGAAGGAGGGAAAAGGGAAAAGAAAGAAGAAAGGGAAGGAAGGAAGGTAGGAAGGAAAGAAAGGAAAGGAAGTCATTAGCATGAAGGTTCCTCTGGACTTTGGGGATGCATCTTAGCGATGATACATTATCATAGGGTTTCCTGTTCTTCTTTAACTTGCAGAGAACACATACAACTCAGTATTTTCTGTGAGGGTCAGGCAAATCAGCACCAATTGTGATATGGATTCTCCCACTTGTTAATGGGAAGCTAACAAACCATGAATGTCAGAGGGCTGAAAAAGTAAAGGGAATCGAGGGTGCTTTTTTTTCCCTTTTCAGGTTATGAGAATGTATTGATGTTTGTTGCTGAACTGTAATAGGGACAATCAGATTCCAGACTCTAAGCACTTCAGTAATAATATTGGCTTATAGGGGACCAAGGCTTACCCTGACCTCATGACCAATTAACATGGTTAGTTTGTACTATGGTTCTCTGTTCCTGAGGTAGAATAGGGACTCCATGCTTAAAAAAAAAAAAAAAAAGGAGATGGGTTATTTTTGAATTTTGTTCAAAAAGAAAGGACACTCATAGAGAGAAGTCTGGATTTGGGGTTAAACACTAGCCTGAACTTGAACTTGGCAAGGTAATATGTGAAAGCTTTTATTCATCTAGATGTGGTTGTCAAAGCAGTCACAGGCCCTCTTAGATTCAAGGGCAGGAGACCTGAGCTTCATCTCTTGTAGTGATGTTGAAAACTTCCACCATTTTTTCAAATGGGGATGGTAATAATAGTATCTCTCTCATCCCTCATGTGATGTTTTCAGGCTTACATGAGCTAATGTTCAAAAAGTGCCAAGAATGGAATATGGTACACAATATGGCATTCAAGAAAGGGCAGTTCTTATTATTCCAGGTACTAGGCTAAATGCTGAGGCTTCATAGATGAAGGAGACTCATCTGTGTAAAGTGAGAACCTCACAGTGAGGTGGTCATGAGCTTATCGTGGTCCTCTGTGTGCAACCTCACCCTCCCCTAAAAGTCTAGCAGTGAAATATTATATAGTGCCATTGCTGAGCTTACTTTAGCCTCAAATGGTCCTTTGAGGTGAGCAAGTTTGAACATTAGTCTTATCCTATTTAACCAAAGAGAAAATTGAGGCTCCGAGAGGTTAAAGGAGTTGCCTAAGGTCACAGAGAGTCAGTGGTGAAAGGCAGGGCTGGAGGCAATTTAACAGGCCCCCAATCTTTGGTTTCTGTGAGCTCCACAATGGAAACTGCTCTCTTCCAAGTGCCCTTTCCTGTGAGGAGAGGAGCTTAACTACCACCACAAGGGGCACTCAGGCTGGAGGCACAGGAGCCCAAGGGCTTTATCTTGCTCTTTGGCCTAATGAAGCTGTTGTCACACTTCCTCCCTCTCTGCCCTGCAGGAAAACACTACAATACTGGGGGACCTCATTAAAAGAGATACTTCGCAAGAGGCAAAGGGCAGAGGAGAGAAGACGGAACTGCTCCTCATACCCACAACCCTTTCTGTGGTTACTTCCCTCCAGCAGTTCCCTTGTTTACTCTCCATGCAACTCCTTCCTATCCTCCCCACTTCCACTTTCACTAAATATAAATCTCCCATTAGCTCCACCACTGACTTCTGAAGGGGCACAGCAATAAATTGAATTTCCAATTTAAACTGAAGCTTAGCAAGTGGAGAACAAATTTCACAAGGGCTGCTGTCTCTGCTCCTGAAACGGTAGCGATTGTTCCCAACAATGCAGAAGAGAGGCGCCTGCTACCCTGATGCCTTGTGTTTTCTTCCTAGCGGAGTCAGATTTGCATTCTCTTCTAATCCAGTCTGACTGCCAGGGCCAGGCCCTGAGGGCTTGCATTCGGCCTGGGTTCTGTATGGTTTGTGCCTGGGAGAGTTGCTGGTATAAAACATGCAGGGGCCTGGGAGGCTTGACTTTAATCCCCAGCTGTGCCTTGGTATTTCTTTCTCATTAAGGGCGTCAGGGTTATCGAAGCTGGGAGAATGGTTACAGATAAGTTCTGCAATTCATTTTCCCCCATCCTTGTACAACCCTTGAATGTCTTTGTTATTTATTTTTTTCTCCTGAGAGCAAACTGATTATTGTGGCAATCATCACCCACCACCTGGAATTTAGCATCCCAGATGAACTAGGACAAGGCCCCAGAATAGGACTGTTACTAGTAACAATGGACACAGATTGTGTTTATATTTTTAAAAGCTTCACTGGTGGGTGTATCAAGTGTTGATGACTGGTGTTCTAGTTGATTCTTCTGCACAAGAACCTTGAGAATTATTGATGAGAACCTACAAAATTAAAATACCCTTATTACAGATAATAATAGAACTAGAAGGCACTCCAAAAGGAGATCTTTTGGGGGGAACAAGTGCTCCTTCATATTAACCTAGCAAATGTAGGTAATGCATCACTTCTAAGACTTAAGCTCCTATACTCCAATGAATTATTAGATTGACTGGTAAAATCTTTGGTGAGCACCATTTGTTCATGATCCACTGAGCTGTGTGCTAGGATTCAAAGGTGATTAACACATCGTATTCATGTTTAGGGACAGCTGTTCTCAACCAGGAAAGGTCTTTTATTTACCTTCCACCCCAAGAAACATTTGTCAATGTGCAGAGACATTTTTAGTTGTTACAACTTGGTGGTGGTGTGGTGGGGTGCTACTGGCATCCAGTGGGTAGAGACCTGGGCAGCTGCTAAACATCCTGCAATGCACAGGACCATCACATAACAAAGAATCATTCGGCCCCAATGTCAACAGTGCCACAGTCATGAAACCATTCTTAGGAAGCTGGGAATCTTGTTGGGTGACAAGCATCTAGACAATTATAATAAATACATATTAATAAGAGCTATCATGGGGATAGGTACAGGGCTTAATTTAAACAATCAAAAACAGAAAGGCATGGAACTAGGGCTGAGGCTTTCTCTCTCGCCAGCCACCAACCACTCCCTTCTGTTCAAGGCCAACAATTTTCCTTCTGTTGAGGGGAGGAGGTCGTTTAAAAAACTATATTTCCCTGTTGGAGGTACCTGACAATTGCGTTTACTAATAAAACTCCATGTAGGTCTGAACAAAAAAGCTGGAAAATGAGAGGAAGTTGGGGTGCTTTCCCAATATGTGGGTGGAGTTCTGGGTTATTTGGAGAACCAGGGATCCCTTAACCATTTCAGTCTTCCTTCCTAGTTTTTCTTCTCTGATCTTCAAAAAGAACCACAGTGATTGGATTCATTCAGCTCTTGGGCTCCGAACATTATTGGAAAAAGCACAAGTTTCAAAGCTCTTACTTTTGTCACTCACATACTGAGTGGCCTTCAGAAATTATTCCACTCTTTAGGTCTCAGTTTTATCACATGCTAAATTAAGTGAATAGATGATTGTCTAGTTCTCTTATGAGTTATTGGGCAAATGAGCAGCTTTTTCCTTTTTCAGCTCCTAATGCCCACTAGACCTTAGATCTCTTCTTTAAACTCAAGAGTTAAAAAAAAATATAGTGTGACTCCTATTCCACCATTCTATCTCTCCAGTGGGATGAAAAGGAGACTCTTGCAAGAGACTAATTGTACACTAGCTCCTGAAAGGAGAAGAAACTGCTTCTTCTTGCAGGCTACACTTGATCATTAAGGTATCTGGCAGGGTGATGAAGGATGGCAAGAAAAGAACAGAATGAGTGTCTGAGAGAATATATCCCTTCAGTAAAGGAATGGCTGCCTCTTAACCCACCAGGCCCTTTCTTCCTCTAACCTAAGGATAAAATGATTTTGGAAAGGAACTTTTTTCCTTTTAGCTATTTCACTTAACTCCAAAATATATTTCTAAGTGTGAAAGAATAATAAGGCATAGGACATAAGTCAAAATATTGACAATGATCAGTAATAGAACATGTATTCAGAGTTATTGGTTTTCTTACTGAGGTATATATGCTCTTTCCCTGCTTTCAGAATTCAGTTGCACAAAAAGTCTAAATGTTATCACATGTTTTAGCAGTTAAATAGTCTGTCATAATATTTTGCATCATTCATTTATTGCTCCAACTAGACTACTAAGTCTTTAATATCAGGGGCTGACTCTCAAACTTCCTTTATAAATTCCACAGGAGGCACACCAGTGCTAGGCACATACAAAACATCATTCAGTAAACCGTCAAGTGGCTGCAATTCTATTTCAATAAATACCTTTCCTGCTTAATAAAATGTCTTTACATTTATTTTATGGGACTATGTATTTTTGAACAGCAATTGATATTACAAAATGTTGGACCAGTGTCATTTGGATTTGTATCACTTGGATATATTGGAATAGTACTTAGTTTTTAGGGTTCTGGAGCAGGGTTTCTCAACCTTGGCACTGTTGACATGTCGGTATAATTTGGGACATTTGCACTAAGTCTGTTCTGGGGTTCGGCTTTATGCATTATAAGATATTTAACAGAATCTCTGGTCTTTATCTACTAGATGCCAATAGCACACCTTCCAATTACAATAAACAAAAGTATCTTTGGATATTGCCAAGTATCCCCTAAGGGACAAAATCTCCCCCCAAACGAAGTGCTCACCTAGAAGAAAACACAAGAAGACTACCCATAAAACATGTATCATTTGGTGATCACCTAGTGATTCCTGGAAGATTCATTACCCAATGACATTTCATGTACTTCTTCAAAACACATCAAATTTACTTATTTACATTCATTTATTCTCCACTTACTGAACATCTGCTGTTTTCCAGACAATGTGGAAGAATCTATGATGAATAAAATATAATTCCAGATGCAAAGTATGTACAATCTAGCAGTGAAGATAAGACATAAGTCAAATGTAAGCTAATAGACAACCATTCCCGCTCTAAAACAGAGCTACTAAAAAATCCAGTTTCTATACTACTGGAAGTTTATAAACTTTTTCTTACTGATTCATGAGAATAGAAGAATATAAATCCAACACATCACTGAGCACACATTTAGATCAACTGATTTTTTTTTCTCTGTTTATAACAATATTTTACCAGTGAGGGAAGCATCACCTTGATTTACATTCTGGTGCATGTTTTTTATTTCATCATAGACTAGAAACACAGTTTATGGAACAGCTCTTTCATAAAACTACTCAGAACAACTTACAAGGAAAAGTACTGTACTTCACATAGGGAAGGTGTGAGGACCAGTTTGAAGGAACAATTGGGGAATGACCAGTTTGAAGAAATAATTGGGGAATTAATAAGGGAGATATGGGGACCAGTTTGAAGACACAATTAGAATTGAGCAAGCAATTTATCTAAGTTTTGGAAGATAGATAGGTATTTTTGTCAGAGTAAGCTAGCTACCAGAATACTCTCTTGATCTTGGTGGCTTAACATAGTAAAGTGTTAATTCTTGTTAAGTTGCCAGTCGTCATAGGTCAACAGAGAGGTTCTGCTCTTGCATTCATCTGAGAAGCAGGCTTCCCTTCCATCTAGTGGTTCAATATCTTCTATGGTCTTAGGAATCCTCCACTGAATTTTGTTGGATGATAAGAAAAGAGAAAGTGTAGATAGAAACAACCATCCCAAAAAACCTCATATATAATTTTTGATCACATATTTACCATATATTTTACTTATGCTCACATTTCATTGTAAGACTGTTATACACCACCATCCTCATACACAGGTCCTGGACATGTGGTCTCAAAGTATATCAAGAAAGTATACAAGAACATGGAAATTGTTGAGCACTAGTTGTATCCATCACAGAAACTGCTAAGTGGGCATTTTAGGAGACAGAATAATGAAAGTGAAAAAATTGGCAGGAGCATTCAGGGCACAAAAGGGGAAGAATCATTAGTTAACTGAAGTATAGAGTGTATGTGGAGGGAAATTGTAGTATATGTGGCTAAAGAGTCTTTCATAGAGTGCAATGATATTTTCAGAGTAATGGACAAGTGTTAGGAACCATTGCTCTTTTAAAGTATTCCCAAAACTTGAGTTAGTAAATAACATTTTTGATCATAAAACAGTATGCTTAGAGTAGAAATTTTAGATATTATGGAAACTAGAAAGACTAAATTTCATACACTGTGCGTTTTTATTGTCCAGAGGAAAAACACTATCAATTTTTTGGTGTTACCATTCAATTCTTTTTGTTAGTGTTGTACATATGCAAACCCTCATATATCATTTTTAGAAGAACCAAATTGGACTGATAGTTTCAGTATTGTTTGGCATTCTGCTTTTTTTTTTTTTTTATGTGTTTGTAGTATGAGCAAGAACAAAGACTATGTTCAAACTCTCTGGTTTGTAGGACTCCTTTACCACTTACCACTTGAGTAATCCTGGGAAAGTTATTTTGCCTTTATGCTTTTGTTTATTCATCTGGCAATTATTGTAAGGATGAAATTAGAAAATGCACACAAAGGATTTAAGGAGACATTGATGGTAGGGATGTTGGTTTGTGAGTGTTACAACTACCTCCTATCAAAGCACCACGTGGTTTATTTTACTTCCTAGGTATGATCCAATAATGCAATTCAGGAAAGTTGCAAATTCCTCTTGGCAATTCCTATTAGAACTGCCAAAACCCTAAACCAGGTGTTACACATAAATCCTTGTAAATTACTCAGACATCAGACTATCTCCTTCAGAGAAATGAGAGGGATCTAGTACCAGTGAATTTTACCCATGTTATCTTCAAATAAAAAAACTGGACCACACACCTAAAACCATAATAATAAGAATATATCTCTATGAAACCTAAATAATCATTTTGAAAGAGAATCATTTAGTCTGTTTAAAAATTGTTTGGAGTACCTTTTACTGACTTTAAAAAAAAAAAGCATACTGCATTTTCTGAAAAAACCAGCTGTTTGACATCATAGAATTACAACATATCCCAAGGATCAGTAATTTTTAATTGTGAAAAGAGAATATATAAAATGTACTATTTCTAGTGCCATGAGAGTTATTTATTTTTATTATTACTTGTTAATTGTAGTTTTTTTTCTTTTTTTTTCTTTTTTTTTTTTTTTTACTGTTAGGCTTAAGGCATAGTTTTCTTTGAAGAAGAAAAAAAAGTGAAAAGAAGAGAAAATGAAATGTAGAATCAGGGATTGGCAGGTGTGGAGAAGAGGGAAAGGCAGAAGAAAGAAAAGAAGGAATAAAGTGAAGGGTGGGGCGGGGGAAATGTAGCACTCCTGCTTTACCGTGACCTTTGAATTAGGAATGGAGTGATTTTGTATCTACACTCTTCCCTTCCTAATTCCTTTGCGACAGGCTCCTCCAAGTCACAGTTGCCATCCAAAGGCGCATTTCTCATTGAAAAGAGCATTCAGCATTCAGTAGTAATGAGAGTGGACAGAGCAATGGCACGAGTTATCTACCTTCACTGCAGGAGTTCTCAGGAGAAGTCATTTGTCTTTTCTCAAATGGTCATAAATAACACTATGCTCCAGGTGTTTAAAGACCCTGAAACAATTACCTCTTATTCTCTTCTAACCCAAATCATAGAAAATTATCAACTTGAAATGACTTTTAGCTTGGAGTGTCTATTTTTATCGACACCATTTTTAATTAATGATAATGTTGTAGGAAAAGTAGCTGTGAAGTTATGGGCAGAAAAATAAAAACTACCACTTGCTTTCTTAAAGGAAGGGGAATTAGTGGAGAAGATGTGAATTAAGTGGGACTGATTAAGTTGGCACATTCTATTCAAGATTTTACAAGCTCTATTAAGGCCATTTCAAAATAGCCAAGTGAATTCCTCTTGTTTTCTGAGTACAATCACATAGACTGTACGAGTTAATTTTCCCAATAGATTACTTATAGCAATTACCTACTCATGATAAAAAGTAAAAATGAAAATATCTCAGTAAATGGCATCACTATATGAACCAAATCACGCCAATCAGAAGCATAGAAACTACACCTGATATATCCCTCTCCTTCACATAATCTAGTCCATTCCTCCAGCAGCATCTTGTATCTGTACACCATATCAGACACTGTTCAAGCTACTGCTATCTCTGGCCTATTGTACTGCTACAACCTTCTTACTAGTCTTCGTAACCTCCAATTGAGGGCTGCCAGCACGCTGTCACCTCTCAAACACACCAATCAGCACCCTGTGTCTAGCTCAGGGTTTGTGAATGCACCAATCGACACTCTGTATCTAGCTACTCTGGTGGGGACTTGGAGAACCTTTGTGTCGACACTCTGTATCTAGCTACTCTGGTGGGGACTTGGAGAACCTTTATGTCTAGCTAGGGGATTGTAAATACACCAATCGGCACTCTGTATGTAGCTCAAGGTTTGTAAACACACCAATCAGCACCCTGTGCCTAGCTCAGGGTTTGTGAATGCACTGATCCACACTCTGTATCTAGCTACTCTGGTGGGGACTTGGAGAACCTTTGTGTGGACACTCTGTATCTAGCTAATCTAGTGGGAACTTGGAGAACCTTTGTGTCTAGCTCAGGGATTGTAAACGCACCAATCAGTGCCCTGTCAAAACAGACCACCTGGCTCTCTGTAAAATGGACCAATCAGCAGGATGTGGGTGGGGCCAGATAAGAGAATAAAAGCAGGCTGAGGGAGCCAGCAGTGGCAACCCGCTTGGGTCCCCTTCCACACTGTGGAAGCTTTGTTCTTTCACTCTTTGCAATAAATCTTGCTGCTGCTCACTCTTTGGGTCCACACTGCCTTTATGAGCCATAACACTCACCACAAAGGTCTACAGCTTCACTCCTGAGCCAGCGAGACCATGAACCCACCAGAAGGAAGAAACTCCGAACACATCCGAACATCAGAAGGAACAAACTCCGGACACACCACCTTTAAGAACTGTAACACTCACCATGAGGGTCCGTGGCTTCATTCTTGAAGTCAGTGAGACCAAGAACCTACCAATTCTGGACACACAATCAATTCTCTTTATTGCAGCCAGACTGATCTTTTGAAAACATTAAACTGAATCTTACTTCTCAGTTTATATTTAAAGTTACTTGTGCTTGAAACAACTTTCCACTGCTTTTTAAGATTAAGACCTAAATCTAAAATAACTACAAAATCTTGTCTTATCAAACTCTAGC